>NC_056742.1:75913225-76010725 GCF_019279795.1 Protopterus annectens
GGAGTTTCCTCCCAGGTTTCTAACATAGCTAAAAAACGCCTTATGATTGTCTTTTGAGTCCTTAGCGATTTTTCTCTCAAAATTTGCCTTGGATGCTTTTATGAGAGATCTCAGTTTTACTTATAATGATCAAGGGTGTCTTCCTTTTACGGATTTTGCTCTATCTTGTAGTACCTTTTTCCTTTGTTGTAAAGCTTGTTTATGGCTGGGGTCCACCAGACTGGACGCTTGCCTTTGGTACAAAGAGTCTTTGCTTTGTTTGGGATTGCCTGATCCATGCAGTCCTGGAGGTGCTGGTAGAAGGCATTTGTAAGTGATTCAGCGGTTTGAGTAATGGTTTCCGCTGGCTCGGGGGCTTTGAAAGAGACCACACCAGTCTTTAGGAGTGTGAAGTCGGCTTTTGAGAAGTTCTTCACTGTGGTCTTTTTTATCTAGGGTGGAGGCGGGATGTGGACTTCCAGTGAGATTAGTTTATGATCTGATCTCACCAATGATGGGTATACCTCTGGTGTTGAACATTGTGACCCCATGTTTGTGATGATGAGATCCAGTATGTTTTCTCCTCTTGTGGGGATGGTGACCAGTTGTTCCATGGCATTTGAGTTTATGAACTCTAGGAACCTTTGGGCTAGAGTGTTGGGGCTTGAGTAGTGATCCCAGTCTATATTTGGATAGTTGAAATCACCCAGTATGATGGTGTTTGGAGATATATTTATCCCTCCAGTGTTTTCAGGAAAGCTGTGTGAGGTTCCTGAGTTTGAGAGGGTGGCCTGTAACAGGCTACAAACTGCAGAGCAGTCTTGCCTATGGTTAATTGCACCTGGATGGTTTCCGATGCATGCGTTGCCACCAACCTTGAGGTGAGGGTGTCCTTGATGAATATGGACACCCCCTCCTTTCTTGGTGTTGTCCGGATTTTGGGGCGGAATGCATGATATGAGGTAAAACCTGATAGTGCCGGGGTGCTCTCAGGAGCCTTGAACCAGGTTTCAGTCACAGCACAGACATCTATGTTCTCCATACTGAGAAGGGCTTCGAGTGCGTGCATCTTGAGGTTGAGACTTCTGGCATTGAGCAGCATTACCCTTAGTTTTTTTCCTTTTTTGTGTTCTAGGGTGGTAGGTTTAGAATTTGAGCCCTGCCTAAAAAAGGCACAATGGGGGTGGCAAGAGCCTTTGCCAAAATCCGGAAGCCCAGGGGTGACAGGTGCAAGCCGTCTCTTGCGAAGCAGCGTGGCTTGTCCAGCATGTCATCCCAGGCAGACAGACATTGGATCCCCTTTGAATGACACCATAGTTTAAGCCAATTAGGCTTAGTTTAAGCCAAGTAGTACACCCCATCCAGTTACAGTGACCACATTACTGCACATAGCATTACCTGCTATGTACCTCAGTGTTGTGTGTGTGTAAACATAGGCACCTATACACAATATGCAAAGCAATCACCATTTGTATAAAGTGACACATATATGTCTTGTAATGCTATTGAGTGTATAGGTCTCATGACACACACTGTGTCTGTGTGATGTTTAATGTTGCAGTTGTGTTGTAGCATGCCATGTCATGTCTGGCACTGGCATGTCCACAATATGTCCTACACTCACCATAACCACTGTACAATGGCCATGTTGAGCAATGGTATTCCATCAGGTAAACATGCACCACTTATCCTGTGTGTATATATAGCATGCATGTTCTAATCCTGTGTCCACAATTATCTGCTGAAGACACAGATGCTCTAATCAGAAATGGATATCTATGTGACACACAGATACACATCCAGCCATGGTATGTACACCTGTGAGAGATGATGCACAGGACATTGCAGAACTTATAATACTTGCACAGCACTGCCGTGTCCATGTACACAGTGCGTTCCAGGGTGAGGCCAATCACTGAACAACAACACACATGCATCAAAGACATGTATAGTGTTATTGGCAAGGGCTATCAACACCTGCACTGCATGCTGTTGGGAAACACGTCCTGCATGCTGACACGTGTGATATAACTGTTTGCCTTGTATTACTGTACCCCACCATCACCTGCTATTGAGTATGTTCTGGATTGCTGGTGGTGTGTGTGTGTGTGTGTGTGTGTGTGTGTGTGTGTGTGTGTGTGTGTGTGTGTGTGTGTGTGTGTGTGTGTGTGTGTGTGTGTGTGTGTGTGTGTGTGTGTGTGTGTTTTAGTGATGAGTGCATTTGTGTGCATGCGTTCATGTGTTCATGTGTGCATGTGTGGATGTGTGCATGTGTGCATGCGTGCATGTGTGCACATGTGCCGACATCATGTACAGGTCATAAAGTGTGTTTCCTGTCTTCCTCTCACAGGTGCTGACTTTGGGCTGGTTCACTGCAGCAGGGAAACTGATGTCACTGAGCAAAACAGTGATACTGATGATAGGTGTGTTGAGGCACAGGCATGTTTGCCAGAGTCTGTTAATTGGGCCATCAATCAACAGTACACAGCTGTCCACCCCATCCATGCATACAGTCATACTGCCAATACATCCATCACCAATGCCCATAGCTGAGGGGCAGCGTACAGTTGGCATTGGCCAGGACAGTGTGGTATCCATGACACATGCATCCCAACACAGCAGCCATACCCAGATGTCTGGAAGGGTACCACATAGGCAGATGTCCAAGGGTTCTCGTAGGAGCACTGCTGGTCATCATGCCACTGGCAGATGTGCCACAGGTCTGACAATGTCACGCATGTTCAAGGCTGTCATGAAGGCACAGGCACGTATGGAACGGTACACCAGACAGGGACTAAGGGCACAGAGGGCACACGACACCACCGTCATTGACAGTATCCATGATCTAGCAGGTGCCATCCATCATTACACCGAGGTCACTGATAGAAGTTGGGGAGAAACATTAGATATCCTCCGCAATGTCATGTCCATGTGTCAGGACAGTGCGGGATGGTTGCGTCGTCGACGTGGATGTATGCCAGCAACATTAGCAGCTGGCAGTCCCTGTGGACATCCCTCAAGCCACAGCCGCTCCCGTAGTACCAGCCCCAGCAATGTTGGGGGTGGGCTGTCTATAGAACATCCTAGAAGACCACGTGCACGTGGCTCTGGACAGTCCCAGCAGGGATCTGTGTCCAGTGTACATCTATCCACCTCTGGGGATAGTACCCAGTCTGGCTTAGTACCTGATAGTGTCAGTAGCACCCCTGCCAGGCACAGGTACCGTATCAGTGGCCAAAGATGGTGATCTGTAAAGCCTCGCAGGTACAGTCTGTGTCTGTCCCACAAATACCCGTATATGGCAGCCACATGGTGGAACTGTGTGCATGCAGACACACACACATACTCCAGACACCTAGGGCTAACACATACCCACACACATTACATCAACATTGGCCCATTCCAGTATTCTTGCCCCTCACACACACACACACACACACACACACACACACACACACACACACACACACACACACACATACATGTCGATTGTATGGCTCACTGTAGGCCTCTGGCAAACCAACAACACACCCTGTGCATATGATGAAACCTGCGCCACCTTCTGTCATCTGTAACATCAATGCAGGAACAGGCTACCATGGTGCTGATGCACAATGTGTCTTTATAGCAGTATAGCAATGTTAGCATGTTGTCAGCAGTACAGTGTAATGATATGATTGAAGGTGTAGCTGAGCAGGCATGGTGCATTAATGCTATGATTGTCATTGTAGTGTTTTTACACCAGTGTTGGTTCCAATTGTGTATTGTCCGGCCACGTGCCACTTGACTGATGTGTGCAGTATTGGCAGCATGTGTTAGAGTGTGGACAGTATGTGTGGGATGTGTGTAGCACAGATTTGCAGGTGTACAGTTGTGAACATGGTGGAGATGCACTGTCTGCATGTACGTGCATAGTGGACATATGGCCAGGGTGACATGCTCTGTAGTACACTGTAACACTCTATAGTTTCTATTGGTGGCCAGTATGCATTGTACTACACACATTTCGGAACCTGACTACACATGTGTGTATGACATGGTTTGACACTGTGCTGTGGGTGATACTGTTACTATCTGTCATTGTTTTGCATTCTGGTAGTATACATCACTTCCACAGCCTGACCATAACCAATCGTTAGATGATGTCTTGACAACCAATACACAGATGTAGGACACAAAGCAACATCTGGATCCTTCAGGTACTATACTATGCCAGTAACCACTGGTATTCACCTGCACCCATTATTGACACCACTCCTGTTTGGCATATAGTTCTCTTAGGTACAAGCAATCACAGTAGGGATATGTCCGTCCACGTCTGGTAATGCATACTGTGGCCTATAATGCATTCTTCAGATGACACACACACATCCTCCACAAGGGTATCATACAGACAGATGCCTGTTGTCAAACCCATGCTGTAAAGCTATAAGCCAAGCTAAACATAGTCATCCACCTTTACGGAACATATTATCCCCACAGTACCACATAGGTAGTAGTCACCAACATGATGAACAGGTACCGATGTGTACATGCAACCAAGTGTTACACCATCTGTCCTTTGTTAATCACATTTCCAAAGGTATTTTGAAATCACTCGGTGGATCACATAAGCAATAAGGGGTCTGCATGCATATCTACAGAGGTTGTTCAACACCTGTTATGAATAGTCATCATTGACAGACTTTGCTGCATTTGAACAAGTCTGACATATACCTCGGCCATAGACCCTCACACACACATTCCAATAGGAACCCTAATGACTTTGTGTGACACAGATGACCTAGGCCAGGGATCACTGCAGTGGCTGGGCTTGTCACAAGCATACAGATGTGACCTAAGGTCTGGGAAGCAGCAGCACAGTCTGGCAAGGATGACAGCTGTGTTCTTGGAGAAAGCAGGGTTCCCACACATGCAATCATTGAGGTAACATGTACATATGTATTTGCCACACAGCTAGCTCACATGTGCAATGCATACTGATATGTCATACAGTAGCAAAAGCAAAACCCACAACACATTGACCAACAGTGTCACACACATACACACACTCACCAAGTGCAGGATTCAAACCCCTACCTAACTACTTTGTGATACTAGAGGAGCACACATTAACATGACGCACTGTACATATTACCGAGAGTTCTCTTTTCCACAGGTATATTTGTAGGATGTTGACATCATCAGACTTGCCAAAGGTTAGTTTACCACTTTTGAGGTGTTTTACTACTCTCCTAAAAGGTTGCTCCTTCCCAGGGAAACCACACACAAACACACATACAGTTGTCCAGTGCAGGATTCAAATCCCTACCTAACTACTTCATAATACTAGAGGAGCACGTATTAACACGATGCGCTATACATATTACTGGGAGTTCTCTTTTCCACAGGTATATTTGTAGGATGGTGACATCATCAGACTTGACAAAGGTTAGTTTACTGCTTTTGAGGTGTTTTACTACTCTCCTAAAAAGTTGCACCTTCCCAAAGAAACCACACACAAACACACAGACATATACGCACACACAGTTGTCCAGTGCAGGATTCAAACCCCTACCTAATTACTTCATGATACTACAGGAGTATGCATTAACATGACATGCTCTACATATTACTGGGAGTTCTCTTTTCTATGGGTATATTTGTAGGATGGCGACATCATCAGACTTGACAAAGGTTAGTTTATCGCTTTTGAGGTGTTTTACTACTCTCCTAAAAGGTTGCTCCTTCCCAAGGAGACCACACACACAGCTGTCCAGTGCAGGATTCAAACCCCTACTTAACTACTTCATGATACTAGAGGAGTACGCATTAACACGACGCGCTGTACATACTACTGGGAGTTCTCTTTTCCACAGGTATATTTGTAGGATGGTGACATCATCAAACTTGACAAAGGTTAGTTTACCGCTTTTTAGGTGTTTTACTACTCTCCTAAAAGATTGCTCCTTCCCAAGGAGACCATGCACAAACACGCACACACAGTTGTCCAGTGCAGGATTCAAACCCCTACCTAACTACTTCATGATACTATAGGAGTTCGCATTAACATGATGCCCTATACACATTATTGGGAGTTGTCCTTTCCACAGGTATATTTGTAGGATGGTGATCATCAGACTATACGAAGTAGATTACATTAGGTGACATTAGATGGCCTACATTGAAGGAATGTCTAAACACTTTGGCCATGTGATCATCAAAGGTGAGTTTACTATCTACCTGTGTCCCCAGGGCCATAATGACTTTCTCCGTACATGCTGGATTACCACCTATGTGGTAATTTGTGTGCACTTTGTTTTACCCAAAGGGGATGACTATGCATTCTTTGCCATTCAGCTTGAGGGCATTGTTTTGACACCAGGTATCTGTCTCTGTAAGACACTTCTGGAGGATGTCTGTGTCAGCTGTACAGTCAATTATGGACCGCAGTTACTATTCATCTGCAAACCTGTTCGGCCATACACATGCAGTGCTTGCCTGTACCTCTGAGCAGTATCTACTGAACAGGTGGGGTCCCAGGACCAAGACCTGTGTGATGCCATTTGTGACTGGCTTAGAGTTGGAGATGGCACCCGCAACTGTGAACATGTGTGTTTGATCTGTGAGCCACTTGGCCACCCATCCTGTGACATAGCTGTTAATGTTCAAGCTGGTACACTTGTCCATGATGACAGAGTGGGGAATGGTGTGGTAAGCCCTTAGTGAGGTCCAGGTGGGCTGTGTGGACTACTTTCACCTCCATCTATGTTCATGGTAACTGTTTTAAATAAGTCAACTAGGTTTGGGAGCCAGGCTCTGCCTTTAACAAGGCAAAGTTGTGTAGAGTCCAGTGTCTGGAGATCTCCAATGTCTCACTGTATGGGTTCCATGACAATTTGCTCAATAGCTCTGTAGACCCAGCTGAGTAGACATATTGGGCAATGGTTTCCAGGTTCTGTTTTGGCACACCCTTTGTGGATGACTGTTAGTTTATGCCATTCTTTGGGTACATAGCTTGTGGTACGCTTGAGTCTGGACAGTGAATGTAGGTGAGGGTGTAGTTCCTTATGGGCCTAGTGTAAGACGCAGCCTGGGACAACATACAGTCACATTGATGCTATGTTCTTAGCTTTGGTGAGGGCTGTCTTTACCTGCATGTCCATGACGTCTGTGTCTCTGCATCCTTCTGTGATGGACACAGGCCCTTTTGGGGGTGATGAGGGGGAGTTTACACTGAACTTGTCCCCCTGGATGTGGGCAATGAAAGTTGGTTTGGTGTATGTCATTCCTTTTTTCAGTAGCTGACAGCATATTTGGAAGTTGACACCTACATGTCTGGTATAGCTACCGAAGGCTTTGTGGTTGTTATTCTTACATTCCTTGGCTGTTTGTCTTTAGAAACCATCCTTGGATTATTTTATGAGCGATCATTGTTTCTTCCTGATAATGATCAGTGATGCCTTTCCTTTAGTGAAGTTGGATCTATCATGTGTTTGTTTCCTCCTTCTCTTGTCTAGCTTATTTATGGACAACAAACACCTGCTTGTTGTCCTATTTTTGGAGGAGTGCATCTTGGTTTTATTTGTGATGTCTCATTCCATGCATCCCTGTAGATGCTCATAGGATGCACTTGTAAATGATTCTGCAGATTGCATACCATTATCCTATAGCAAGAGGTCTTCGGAACATTCCACTTTGGTCTTGGGAAGTGTGCAGTTTGCTTTTGCAAATGTCTTCACAGTGGTTTCACTGACTGGGTGTGGGGGTGGGATGTGGATGTCCAGTGCGATTACTTAATGATCTGATATTACCAGCGAGGGGTTTATCTCTGTTGTGGAACACTGGTACCCCATGTTAGTGATGATCATGTCCAGTATGTTGTCACCTCTAGTGGGCATGCTTACCAGCTGTTCCAGGGTGTTAGAGTTTCTTAACTCTAGGACACATTGGGCAAAGGACGTTGTATAAGAGTAATTCACCCACTCAATGTTTGGATAGTTGTAATCTCCTCATATAATGGTGTTTGATAGGACCTTTATATTTGCCATTGTTCTCCAGTATACTGAGTGAGATTCCTGAGACAAGGTACGTGATCTGTAGCAGGCTACAATCTGATGGGCAGCTTTGCCCAATGTTAGTTGCACTTGCATGGTCTCCAAGGCCTCATGCTGTGCCAGTAACCTGAAGGTGTGGATATCCATAAGGTAAATGGCTACACCCCTTCCTTTTGTATTTCACTCATGGTCTTGGGTCCAAAGGTCAGAGTGATTGTGAGTGTTTTATGTGGATCATATCCAACAGCTCTATGTTTGACATAGCTTTGTATGTTAGGCAGTGAACACCTCTGAGTAGGCGATATGCAAGGGAGTACGGATGGAGCATTTTGTAATGGTCTGTTTATGGCATGTATTTCAGGCCACTAATGCTCTTTGTGAGGTATTGCTGCTGGCTTTCCAGTTGTTGTAGTTGTCTTGTGAGGTACATAGCAACAGTGGCATTGTACTCTTTTATAGTTCTAGTGAGTGGTGAGTAGAGTGGAACAATGTCCTCTTCTATTCTGCATGAGACACATTTTGTGATGAGGTGTGCCACATAAGAGGGTTTCCTGACTACTGTGGGAATGTGCTTATCACAGTTGTATCCACTGTCCACCTGTGACCAGGGTCTCTTGTCACACTTACAGTGTGAAGTATACTACTACCTATGTTGTAGTTCTTGGCTACAGTGTTTTTAATAAAGGTGATGATAATGCACCTTTTGGCATTGAGCTACAGCCCATGGCTTGGACAACAGCCATCTGTCTCAGTGAGGCTCTTTTGTAGGATGTCCACATCTTTAGTGTTTACAATGATGGCTCCTAGTTTTCAGTCCTCTGGAAACTTCAGTAGCCACAGGCCTTCCATGTTAATGTTTACTTCAGGGAAGTAGATACTACACAGCCTGGTAAGTTATCTAGTCCCATGGCTGCTGTAATACTGGCTTTGGAGAGTGTTTTTACCTGTGCAGCCATGATGACAGCAACATGTGCTCTTTCATGGGTGAGAGGGGGGTAAAGTTAACACTGATCCTATCTGCCAGGATGTTGGCAATATCAGTTGGCTCTGTACATTTGGTGCCATTGAGCTGTAACTCAGAACAGATCTGAGTGTAACCATGACATGGACCTGTCTGTTGGGCAGAGATCTCTTGAGTAGACAGTATGCAACAGAGTACAGATTGGGTTACATTCAATTTTGTTGCATGGGGCAACTATTTGAGGCCAGTAATCCTCTTGTTAAGGTACTTCATTGGTCTTTCTAGCTGCTGAACGTGCCTAGTCAGATTCATCGCAAGTGTGTTGTGGTACTCTGACAGGTCTGATGACTGCTGAGTAGTGGCAACCTCCTTTGACCTACATGCACAGACCTTGGCAGTTTGTGTGAACACATAGCAGGATTTTCAGACCACTTTGTGAATGTGTTTCTGGAAGTAGAGATGACTATACACATTTGTCCATAGATCCTTTATTATCACATCCGTAATTAGCCTGTGTGTGTGAACATGCCCAGTATGACCTTTCAGTATCTTCCCGCCTGACATTTGCTTTGTTTCTTTAAGTGTGTGAGCATGCCCAGTATGACCTTTCAGTGTGATGCTGAATGAAATCCACTACATTTGTTGGAGTGTGTGAGCACGCACAGTATACACATTTATACTATATGTGTATGGTAAATCAAGTTGTATTTTTACAGCAGGGCTCACCTTTGTGTCATAGATCAACAGGGATCATGCTGTGCCTGCAGGGCTTCCATGAGATACTTTGCATAGACTTATCAACATTTCTACATACAGGGGGGGACAGCTATTCTTTGTACATTTCTATCCATGGGCACACTGGATTGTTACTGTGGGTGTACATAGGATGTGGGTTTCACCTGACACTTATACACATTTGCTGTGCCTGCACTGCTATTTACAGGACACCATTACAGTTTGTACTGTTGCCTATTGTACTGGCTTGAGGCATACTACTGTACTACAGATCTTAGCGTCCAATGTCATGTATATTAGCTTGTGACTTCATAGCCTACACAACCCACATCACAATGCCTGGCTGATGTTCTCTGTCTGCATAGGCATGTGGGGAAGGTTACCCATTTGCCTCCTTAGGGGCATGATACAGCATTGCTTTGTGTTTGCATTAGTGTACAATTGTCCTGCTGTGTCTTTGCCACTGAAATGCTATCATGGCTTAGTGGTTCAGTACTGTGACTATAGTGCACAGTATCCTGGGTGCAAGGCCTCTCACTGCTTTTTATTTTCATGCTGGCCAGACCAGACTGCTTAAGGAACAGTAAAGCAGATATGAGCATGTTTAACTGACTTTGCTCAACTTGCCCTGACCTTGCCCAACATTGCACGAGCAATTTTGTTTAAATATACTAGATATTGGTGAAAGCTGCTTAACACTGCTTTATATTGCTTAAAACATGGCAATCATGCCTCAGATGGTGCTGCAGGGCTGCCTATGTCGGATGCACATACTACACTGCCTATACATGTTTGGAAACAGACAGTGTTAAGTTAGGCATCCCTTTTATTTTATGTGCGAGTCAGAGAGAGGTATAATTTCCAGGGTTACTACTGAGCCAGTGTATGTGCTATGTGTTGCCTCTTTGTCAAGGACAAGGCATACTGGGCACGCTTCCTTCTGCCTACTGGGGAAGGCTCAGGTTGTTCCTCCTCCATGTCATGCTGTGCCTGTGCAGGCCTTGGCAATGGTGGGGGGCTGTTTGGCCCTGCCCCATGCTGTTCCTGCTGCAGTTGTTTTCGCAGGATCATATTGTGTAGCATGGCACATACCATGACAGTTTGGGTACATGTAGTTGGGGAGTACTGCAAGGCTCCACCAGATGTGTCCAGGCACCGGAACCATGACTTGAGCATCCCAAACACACGCTAGATTACATTTCATGATTGTGCATGTGCCTCATTATGGAGTTCTTGTTCAGGTGTGTGTGCATTTCTGATGGGTGTCATCAGCCACGGCTCCAGTGCGTATCCAGCATTCCCCACTAGGTGATTGGCAAATGTCTGGTATAGCTGCGATAGATGCCAGATATGGGAATCGTGGTAGCTTCCAGAGCAGCCAGCACACACATTCAGTATTATGCCCGGGCATCACACATGACCTGGCAGTTGATGGAGTGGAAGCCCTTGTGGTTGATGTAGGCCCTACCCTGCTCACCAGCTGGTACTTTGATGTGTATGTGCATGCAGTCAATTGCACCCACTACCTCAGGGTATTCTGCTATTTGCTGGAAGAGACGCATATTGCTGGCCAATACCTCATGGGAATTGGGGAAATATACATGATCACTGACATATGCTGACATAGCATTCAGGAACTGGTGCAGCACCCTTGATGCTGATGCTTGTGAAATCCCCATCATATTGCCAGTTGGTCTTTGGAAGGTACCTGTTGCTAGTATTCGTAGGCCAACACATACCTTGGTTTCCACTGGGTTGGGTTTCCCTCTGTTGGTTCTGTGTGTGAGGCGTGGCCTGCACAGCTCAACAATTTTCTGCAGGAGCTCTCTGTGCACTCCACTATCTCCAGCTCATGTAGCCCCTGGTAGGTTACCCTGGGTCTGTACACTCTTCTCCATCTCCTCACTGTGGGTTGCTCAGCAGCATTTGCAATGGCACCACCCTCAGCATCTTGCACATGTTGCCTTATAACAGCAATGGCAGCCCCTAACATTTTTATGTCTCAGTTTAAGCTTTTTAAGTTTTCACTTCTCTTTGTTGACTGCACTGTTGCAGTGTTTTTGAGAAAAACATGAGGGAATGTTGTTTGCAGAGTTTTAAGTGCTGGGCTGGGCTGGGCTAGTGTACTGCCTGTGTAATTGGCTGATTCTGATTGATTTCACCTGGCAGCTCTGCTAGTTCTCCTTGGTTAACTTCCTACTACTTCTTTTCCTTCCTTTTCCCTTTCTGTTTCCACAGGGGGCAGCGCCGCACAAACAAGCGCAAACACGTGCACACGCACACAGGCTTACACAAGCTTACACAGGCTTAGGCGGGTGCACATTCATGTATACAAGCTCAGACAGCTTTACACAGGCTTACACGGGCGCACACATGCACACACAGGCTTAGATGGGTTTACACACACGCACACAGTGTAAGCAGCTTTGCAAGAAACTTTAGTGATAGCCACGGCGTACACCTTCAGTTTCTGGGTTTCAGTTTAGACAACTGTAGACACACCTCTTTTAGTCCTGAGTAACTCACAGCAAACACATGCCACTCTGCTCCAATAAGCTTACAGTCTTTTTGATACATACCCCCTCATGATGTCACCCATCTTCTACTCTGTTACTCCCCTTATCCTACTCTTACACTCTAGGGACATGGTTCACATAGCAGGAAAAATTGGGATTCACTATCCTTATCCTCATTTGCATAGGATTGCCTACTAATGCTTGGTTACATCTCTCAGACTGAGCTTCCCCCCTTAGCAACCACTACTCAGTAGCCATGTTGTCTTCAGCCTGCCATTCACTTGCATGACAGATGAATATTTTGAATTATATCCATATTTGTGGCTTTTAAATTTTGATTTTCTGATTTATAGTGCACCGCACGTTTGCACGGCACTGCGCTACGCTTAAACATCGGAGATCGAGGAAAAAAAAATTTTTTATTATTTTGCAACACATAAAATGCCAATGGCCATATATTTGGCCATTGGCATGCTTCATCAACTGGATGCATCCTTTATTTGGAGCTGTCATGGCTCCGTTTTGCTATTTGCAGAACGGTACTCAGTTACCAACCGAGTACATTTCTGCAAATAACACTACTCTTACTCGGACAGGTTAGTGTTTCCTGGATCGCAAATTTACCTCATTTGCATAGCTTTCAGCAGCAAATGAGGTAATTTGCATAAACTAACACTGTCCGTGCAAGAGTCGTTTTAGGAGCTCTCTTGCACGCCCCTGCTGGCTGTTCCTGGATTGCTCGGCAGACATGTTGGCTGCATGGAGTCTTACTCTACTCTTAGACTCCGTGCAAGCCTTCATGAATCTGGCCTGTAGTTTATGCCAAAACACAGTATCTTGCCAAAAAACATGCAGTTGCCTTGCTTTATTTATGCTTAATGTGCCCTTTTTGCCCTTTATTGTATTCAGTTTGCTCATTTAATCTTTTTTTATGCCCATTATACTTTTCTTGTGCTAGTTTTACTCTAAACGTGCTTGTTTTGCCATTCTGAGTTAATTCTAAACCCCTTATGTGCTTTTCTGATAATCATTTTATCAAATATCTTAATTTCAAACATTTTGTTTAATTAATAAACTTTTTCTGCCTCTTGCTTGCTTAATAATGCGGTTTGTGCCCTTGTAATCCTCTTTTAGCTTTTTTAATAAATAAATCATTCGTACAAGTTTTCATTATCTTTAGTTTGTTTCTGGCCCTTTATTTACTTGGTTCACTTAGTTTACCTTCATTGTTAACTCTGCACCTTGTAGCTCTGAAAAGAAGTCTCTGGAATCCATGTCGCTAGTCTGGTCAGCATAAAACAGACAAACCTCTGTGAGTTCTGTTCAAGCAGCTTTATTATGTACAAACAGATCAGGATTGAGGCTTAATAACTTTAACTTAAACAAACTTGTAAACAAACTAGCGATTACACTCATACATGCTCACTCTATGACTGCACTCTCAAAATGGCACTGAAGCTAGCACGTGCTTGCTATTTATATGCACGTGCTGTCCTTGAAAAACTTTTTAAAGGTACAACACACACACACACAAACACACTATTCTACAGTAAAAACACTTTCATCAAAGGCCAACATGCCTTTGTTCTATATATTTTGATGCATAATCATTGTCAAATTTTATTGCACTGTTTCCTGCTTTAACAGATAGGTTTGACCAGCTAGATGGAGAACCAGTTTCTTGTCCAAAAAAAAAAAAAAAAGAGAGAAAAAACTATTATTGATCTAGTAAAGAGTGGTTTATGTTTTTACAGACCTGTGTGTCCACTTGAGTCAATAAGATACTCACTCTTGCATCTTTAAAGTCTTGTGTACTCAGGAAGCTAAAGAAAATCAGTATAGTATTTTTTTCCATTCCTTTGGATGACGTATAGATTTTCAAAAGTTTTTTTTCTTTATTTTCCATGTCAGCTACCTTGTTTGTCAGGCATGTATTTTTATACAAAATAAAGTCAGTAAGATGTTCATTTTCATTTAGTCTTCCATCTATGTCATTTATAAAATACTTTATTTCTTTAATTTGATTATCTTTGTAATATGGAGTTTAATGCTTCTGTTTGTTTAGAGCAACTTTTTTCTACAAAGCTCATTTTATTTTGAAATTGCTCAATTTTGAAGGCAAATTTCCTTAACTGGGGATATTGCTTGGTTCTGCAAAGCTCATTTTATTTTGAAATTGCTCAGTTTTGAAGGCAAGTTTCCTTAACTGGGGATAGTGCTTGCTATAAGTCTTTCTTCAATGGTATAGCCCTCTGAGAAGCTTTGTTTCTTGTAGTAGTCTGTAATCTAGTTTTGTATACAAAGAAAAAGTAATTGCACAGCTAAAATTTTCATCTTTCTTCAAAAATGTGTTTTACCTATGCAAATGAAGGATTCTTTTCTATTATGAAGTTATACAAGTTTAGTCATTCTACTTCAACTTACCTGAACAAAGCTGCTTGTGACCGCTCGGGACTGTGTACAATCCAGCTCCTCCAATCAAAAGTAAAAAGAAAAACATCTGTGCAAGTCTGTAAAAGTGTATGTCCCTTTTAGTCTCTGTGTAACTAGCTCACTTTCAGTCTTGGTTAAATGTCTGCCTTATATAGCAGTGGTGTGCACACTAACGGGAGTGCTGTAACCCCCTACTGCCCCACTCTCGCTCTACTTTTTCCCTTCTCTCCCTAACTGGGCACATTTGTCCTAGCAAAGAATCTCTCTTGTGCACTAAGTTATTTTTGGGTCCATTAAACTCTGTTCATAGCCAGCCAGAACAAAGCAGCTTTAAAATGCAGCCATTCCTTGCTAGCACTGACCTGTGGCAGGATACTTAATTGATAGTTTTCTGCAGATTTTTTCTCTCTTCATTGTGGGGCAAGATTATTTGGCTATTTCAGAGTTAAAACCTGCATACAAATCCCTGGTTTTGGCTGTATTTTTAGCCCCTCCTCCCCTAATTTGGTTTCACAAAGCTGCTTAGGTATCCTGGAGGTCAGGGCGCCATTTTTAAATTACTTTCAGTAGGTTTTGAACAGCCCAGTGTTCTGTTGTAGTGTGCTTGCCATGTAAGTTATATTTTACTGTTTTTTTACTGTTATTCTATTTGTGGAAAGTATTGTTTTGACTAAATTGTCTTCTATGCCATTGTTCCACAAACTGCTAGACATGCTAACTGTGTGTAGTTACTTGCCTAGTCTGAATCTCCGGTTATTGTTAAAAACGGGGACTTCTAGCAACCTGATAAGTAGTCTTGTGCTATGAGTTTATTTGTATTCTAAGTAGTCTTGTGCTGTGAATTTTATTTGTATTCTACTAATATCCCTTTTTAATGATATAATATCACTGTTAATCTCTTTGCATTATTTAGTGTCAGCTTGATAGTGTTATGTACCTGATTGCACTATAGTGAATTGCGTCTAAGTAACATAAGTTACTTTTGCTTGCACTGCTGTAACACTGTGATTGCAGGGTTTAGATGTTCTGGAATGTTATACATTTTCTGCATATGCAGCCTGTTCCTTAAACAGCATTTGTCTTTGTGTTGGTACCCAGCATTAGTCTTTAAGTTGTTTCTACTTATCCTGTATACTATACTCTATCTTCTCTCATATTTTCCTGAATGAACCTCTCCTCTCCTGAACTTTTGTTGTCCCCTTCCACCTTACCTAATCTCCCACTCATCCTTACACTGACAATAATATTTTCTCCCTGTTTTTTTATTACAGTTAGTCATCCTCCTACTTCAACTTACCTGAACAGAGCCCCTCATGACTGCTCAGGACTGTGTACAATCCAGCTCCTCCAATGAAAAGTAAAAAGAAAAACGTCTATACAAGACTGTAAAAATGTATGTCCCTTTTATTCTCCATGTAACTAGCTCACTTTCATTCTTGGTTACATGTCTGCCTGATACATTAGTGGTGTGCACACTAACGGGAGGGCTGTAACCCCCTACCACCCCTCTCCTGCTCTACTTTTTCCCTTCTGTCCCTAACTGGGCACATTTTTCCTAGCAGAGAATCTCTCTTATGCACTAAGTTATTTTTGGGCCCATTAAACTGTGTTCATAGCCAGAACCCAGCAGCTTTAAAGCACACCCATTCCCTACTAGCACTGACCTGTGGCAGGATACTTAACTGATAGTTTTCTGCAGATTTTTCTCTCTTCATTGTGGGGGAATCTCCTCCATTCACCCTCGCTTGGCTCAGGCTCACTCCACTCCTCTATCCACCCCCATTCCTACCCACCCCACATATCCTCAAATTTATTCTTTCACTACCCACACCCCCTACCAATTATCCAATTAAACCTCCTCCCCACACCCTTAAAACACACCCAGCAATACCCGACCCCTATCCTCTCCCTAGACCTCACTTGTCTATCCAATCCAACCACTACTCTTCACATCTGCTCTCCGACTTCTTAACCTCTCCTGTTATATCTTCTACCATGCTTACTACTTACCCTGTATTTCCTTTGCTGTCTCTACTATGCATTCTTCTACTAGCATTTACAACAACCTCCTGTACTTCACTCAGCATTACTGACTACCACTCACCAACTCACCCCCTGCATTCCAACTCTGACGTAATCATCTCAGACATTACTGTCTGTCCTCACCTTTTTACAACAAATATCCCTCTTCTCTCATCTTTCAGATATGTCCCCTCTCAACCACCCGCACCCCCCTCCCTCTAATACTATCAGTTGCTTGAAAAGCTATCACATCTGTTGCTTCACTCCCTAACCAATATCAAATTGCGTGAAGACATCCACCCCGACCCAAGTCCACTCCCCCCCAATACACCACACTTCCCCATTACCCACAACTACAACTCAAGTAATCCACCCTGTACCAACTGATCTACTCTTAATTAACTTCAGCCTGAAAAGTTTACTTAATAAATTTCATTAATTCCAGGCTGCCATTGCACTCTACTTCCCAGACATTGCTATCGTAACTGAAACCTGGCTCAAGTCACATATTTAAGATTGAGATATCTTACCCACTGCCTACAACATTATCCACTTCAACAGAACAAAAAATGTGGTGGGAGTGTAGCTATTTTTTCCAAAGGCACCCTCAACCTGGAGCAAATCAGCTGTACCCCTCCAGACTTCCCCAAAGTAGAACTAGTAGCATCTCGCCTCAAAGTTAACTCCCACAAGACTCTAACCATCATAGAAACTTACCTCCCCCAAGGAAACAAGTTAACTATAATAGAAAACCTCTTGTACTGGATATTCACTAATTTCACCCAGGAAACCATTGTCCTTGGTGACTTCAACCTAGACTGGCTTACATGCTCATCTGAAAACCCCTCTCATTTTATAAACCTCTATAATTTCACCCAAACTATTCATTTTGCAACCTGCACTGACAAACATTCTAACAAGCAATCCATCATCGAGTGGATAACTATTAATAATTCAACTTCTGATTACACTGCTGGCTGCCCTCCCAATACCCTTAGTGACTATACACCAACTTTCATCCTCAGGAAAAAATTTCACTCCTCCAAGAATATCTTCTTTAAACTCATCCGCAACAAAAAAAAATTCTCTGCTTCATTATTTAACACTCTCTTCTCCAGCAGTATGACTGGAGCCCTCTAAAAACCCTCCAACTCGATCTTGCTGCCCAATATTTCAGTGATGCTTTCCTGAATATAATCAATAACTTGGCCCCCATCAGGAAATTTCATACCAAATCCAAACATTTACCATGGCTGTCATGCAACTCCAAAGCCTTACTAAAACAACGACATAAAACCTGGTCAACCTACCACCTAACAAAAAATACAACAGATCTGCTAGAATTTAAACTACAGAATCAAGCCAAAAAACAGATTTTACTCAACAAAAAAATATTTTTTCCATAAATCTCAGCAGATAGATACTCACAACCCCACAAAACTCTGGCAGAACATTGACCACCTCCTAAAACCAGGCAAAACTTCCACTCCACCCCCTACCACTTCCAATGTCATAGATAGCCTAGCCTCGCAATTCAACTCACATTTCATCAACTTTATAATATCCCTCATACAAAATAACTCCAATGTACCACTAACCATCCCCAATCCCATCAATTCCCCTAACTGTTGCACTATATCACCAATCCAGACTAGCTACATCAAAATGCTTCTTACAAAGCTTACAGCCTCATCCCCTGCTGCTGACCTTCTCCCAAATGAATTTTTAAACCTATCTGCTTCATCTATCTGCTATCCTGTATCCATTCTCATTAATCACTCCATCTCTGAAATGTACGTCCCCACTATCTGGAAAATCTTGCACATCATACAAAGGTGGCATATCCACTGATTTCTCTAACAACTGTCCCATTGCTCTCCTCTCTTCTCTAACAAACTTCTGGAAAAATGTATCCACCGCCAACTACTTGATTACTTACTTAATAACAACATGCTGTCCAACTCTCAGCATGGATTCAGACCCAAACACAGCACCAGTACTGCTTTGATAAGTTTCCCCAACACAGTAAACCTCCTTAAAAACAAAGGCCTTCTTGTCTCCTCAGTCTTTCTAGACATGTCAAAAGCATTTGACACTGTCTGCCATCAAAAACGTCTTAACAAACTTGCCACATGCAGCTTAAGTTCCTCATCCCTTCACTGGTTTCACAGTTACCTCTCCAATAGACAACAGTCCACCAAATGGGTTAACACCCTCTCTCCCCTCCTGCCTATCTCTGTAGGAGTTCCACAAGGTTCCATTTGAGGTCCCCTTCTTTGCACCATTTTCACTAATAACCTTCTCACTGCCACTAAGTATGCCACCAAAATACAGTACGTGGATGATGTCCCCCTTATCTGCTCTACTCCCACTATCCTCGAACTTCAGGAGAAAACACAAAAATCTCTGCTAGACATGGAAACCTACCTAACTGAAAATGAACTCATTCTCAACCTCAAAAAAACAAAGCTCATGATCTTCACAAAAAACAAGACTGCTTGTAAAAATACTTCACTCACCATTTATTCATCCAACCAAACTGCTATAGAACCAGTAGAACATACCAAGCTCCTTGACATCACAATTGACAACCAACTAAAACTTGACAAACACATAGCAATGACTATAAAAAAAGTCCATATAAAATTAGGTCAACTTTATAGAGCTAAACCCTATCTCACCAGCACATCTAGATTAGCCACTGCCAGGTCGTTTCTTCTCTCCACCCTTCTCTACTCTTCACAAATCTTTAATAACTTACGCAAGACTGAGCTAAATCTCCTAGAGTAATTTTATAATAAAATAGCCAAATTTGCTGCCAACATTCCCTATAGGGATCACCACTGCCTAGCTCTAAAAAAATAAACTGGATTGAGCTACCTAATCTGCTTCAACTAAACCAACTCACTGTTGCCCATACAATCTTAACCAAACCAAACAACTGCCCAGACCTAAAAGACTTAGTCCAAGCTAACACTAACCTCAGAGACCTACGTTCCTCTGACAAACTCCTGCTAAAAGTAACCAAATCTATTATCAGTTTTGGAGACTCACTGAACTCCAACAAAATATCTAAGTCTTGGAACCTATTACCTCAGCCCATCCTCGATCTTAACAACACCTCCAAATTCAAGCAAAGCCTCAGAGAACACTATTCCATCCACTGGCTCTGTCCTCGTTCCAACCTTAACTAGAATCCTGTATAATGTTGCCTGCACCTGTAGATGTGTCAACTTTATTACAGGCCTACTAATTTTGCAGTCTCTTGATCTTCTCTTCTATCATACTCTGTGTATATTATCACCTAATGTTGCTCCAGATTAACTTGTGCTTTGACTCTGTAAAATACTGTATAATGCATTTATTGTAGTTTCAGTTCACAGCAAGTTATTTTTTTGTTACTACTGTATTATATGTTATGCTATTGTTTTATTGTATTTCTGTTTATAACTGTAAAACTGTTGCTTTTGTATGGAGCTTTTCTCCCCGGGTCTCCGCTGAAACTGGGGTTCCAGCCCAGCTGGACACTTACCTGGTAATCAAATGTAAAATAAATAAACAAATATTTGAGTATAAATAAAATCCCTGCGCCAATTACAGCAATACTTCATTTATTTAAGTTGTAACTAAAAGAATTCTGCTCTGACTCCTGACTTTGCACATGTTGCTCATCTGACTAATAATTTCATCTCCTACTCCTTTAATACTGACATACACGCCATCTCTCATTTTCCTTGTTTTATTTCTCTTACTGTTATATCCATTACTCTTAATCTTGCTTTCTCTCTTTATTTCTCCTGTCTTCAGTATCTGTTCTACTTATCACCACTAACAAATATTTCTCATTCTCCCCTTGCTTCCTGTCCTCCTCCTTATCCACTAATAGAATGTTCCACACTGACAGTTGCTCGGAGTATGTAATAAACTCAGTCACATGTAACTGTCAGATGTTTCAGTGTTACATTATTTTGTATTTATCTTCTTTTACTGATGGTATATATATATACAAACAAACTTTCACTGAAGAACATCTTATCAGAGTTGTCATGTGTTAGCTATCTTGGATCTATGTTCATTATTGCTATGTTCATCTTCAAGAGATTCCAGTGCTTATTTATTTACTTATTTTTTGCCATTACCCATATTTGCTTCCCTTATCTTTTCTCAGGTATGCTTCCCTTCAACTGTTGTTAGTTTCTAATGGAGGGGCCACTTCAGAAAAGTTATATAGATAGTGACAACTAAATAGTCTTGTTCACCCATTTACTTATTTCATTTTTTCAGGATGGTGACTGTTTTTGCCTGGGGAATCAGTGGGCTGGTGGGCATAAAACTCTCATTTCTGGCTAGTAACAAACTATAGTAACAGTCTAGAAGTCACAGCAGACATGATGATATTATTTTCTGAATATTACTGAACACTTTTGTTGATGGGCAGTAAGGTTCTCTTTGCAAAGTTACTATTACTACTAATATGTGCATGGCTTATTTTATTCTAGGTACTTTGAAATATAGCAGCAGGCTTTATCAGATGTTATACCTTCTCGTGGCATCGGACTGCCGGACTGCAGCCCCCTCAGTTAAAAAAAAGAAAGAAAAAGTACCTTTTTCACTTTTTGTGTGACAGAGACTGACAGTAGTTTACTTAAATTACTTTGTTTGTCTCTGAGTCTGTGACTCGGCAAGTACGCGCATGCGCACTTTAACCGCCTCGGGTTGTGGCGGTTTTAAAGATTTTTTTTTTGGTTTTTATTGCAGCCCGGTGGGCTAATTAAGGCATCATTGTGATGCCCAACAGTCTATGCGGCTCCAAACCGCATAGAATTGGAAGGGGGCTTGGACTGCGACGTCCGCATGCACGTACATGATGTGCTTGCTGGGCTAAATGCTGCTGATTGGTTGTCGCTCTCTTCCCAGGCTTTATGTGCTGGGAAAAGAGCGAGAATCAAACAGTAAGTCAGTTGTGGGTTGATTCGATCATGACTGAGTCAGTCACACACAGGAAGGATTTAATGTTAATTTGCCATTGGATTTTTATTTATTTATTTTTTTGGGCGGCCTATATTTTGCTGAAGAACAGAAGAACTGAAGAAAGAAGTAGTAGAAGAAGAAAGAAGAAAGAAGTTAGAAGAAGAAGAAGAGTGAAGGTGCAGAACTTGTATACCAAGTAAGTAGGAAGGGTAAGCTAAGGGTAAGCTAAACGGCAGGGAAATATATAGATACAAGAATAAGAAAAACTGAAGAGATTACAGTGCCATAATGACCTTCCTTTTAAGCATTTTTTCCTGTTTGAACTGCAAATTCTGTAAATTCACTAATGAGACCAATGAATACTGCAACAATTAACAGGCGAGAAATATACATTCCCAGATTATGCAGATTATACCAGTAGGAATCTTATATATTAAGCCAGATGTCAGGCATGCCAAGGTTTTTGTGAAGGTAAGGCTAATTGTATGTTAAAAGAACATGTATGTGAACATAAATAGGACATAAATAATAATAGATACAGTACTGCCCTTGCTAAACATATTCTAGAGAGTGGTCAGCAACATCATTTTAAATTTCAAGTTTTAACTTCTATTAAGGCTGATCCGTGTGATAATAAAGTGTCCCTTCTTTGACAGGTTCCCAGCTGTATTGTGTTGCTATTTTATATTTTTACATCACATTTTTGGTCCATTTTTCATAAAATTGTGTTTTTTTGGCAAATTAGTGACAAATCATTAAAGACTGAAGTTAGAAAATAATGACAGACATTTGTGTTTCAGATTTCATACCATTCAGAAAATTCATTCTAATGCAAGACCTCTATTAGCTTTCTAAGTTTATAAGAGCAATATTTTAAACATTGTTCTTATTTTTGGGCCTTTGCCCCATTTCTTTGTATGGCTTTGTCCAGATTTCTTGCTCTGAGGTTGAGAGGTATGACAAATGTGTCAGGGCCATCACAAGTCAGCCAGAGACATTTCAGACTGTGACATACTTGTTGCACCCCACTCCCTCATGTAGTGACTCTGGATGTGTCCAAGCAAGGCAAGGAGTAGTTATGCAGTGTAAATGTGCAAAGAATCCCACCCATCCAAGGTAGACACAAGTACTAGAGTTGCTTTTCATCTGTCCTTGATTTTTACAGAATGGTCTGGTTTCTGTCATATTTTTTGTACTGTTGATTTATGCTTATTACTCAAAGTGCCTGTTGCTCTGTGTTAAGTAGCAATACTTTAATGACCATCAGGTAAGCTTGGCTGAGATTGCAAGATGCAAGTAATCTTTAATAAGCATACTGTTAAAGAATTGCCAACATTGAAAGCCTTTCTGTTGCCATGTAGAGAATACTTAACTAGATAATGTATAAGCCTTGGGTATTGAAATGCATATGCCAGTATTTGTAACAAAGGACAGAATTACATTATTTTAAGAGTCTCATTACACTTGGGGACTTCCAGTCATCTCTGCAGGCTTTACCCGTAAACCGAATGCCAATCGTGTGGTCCATAACCTGTACAGTAATCCTTTTAAGCAATGTATCTTGAGCTTATTTCTTGTTTGCTTTTCATTTTTTACTTTGATCATGTTTTCCCCATGAAACAAGTAGATGTCAGGCAGCAGGTCTTTTTGGATAAGGAACATTTTTACAAGTGGGGGCATCAGAGATTTCTACTTTCAGCATGTTACTTGTTACTTTAATAAAGCTGAATATAAATTATAATTAGAACTGCAGTGCAAGAAGTGGTTTGAGTTGAGTGCTGCTTGTTTTTCTTATACTTGATTTTGACTGGCATTCCATTAATGTATTTTAAAAAAGTAATTTATTTTTTCATGCCTCACAACCTTTTTTGTTTCTATCTAGATATTAAGCTGTCATGCAGCCAATGCATTGAAATATTTTTATTCTTCTACACTTCATTTTGTCTTGGTTGGACTCTCATAATGACGGTTTGGCACCCAGGGCAGTATATTTAGTTTTTGTGGTTTGCTACTACAGGTGTGTGTGTGTGTGTGTGTGTGTGTGTGTGTGTGTGTAGGGAATACCTCAGGCTTGAACCCTGTACCTTGTATGCAGGTGTTAAAAGACCTGAATTCCCTACCCACCACCATTTGTTAAAATAAAATTGCAGATTTTTTGCCTCATATTTCGTCTGATCTGTTCCTCATCATATCTGTGGTTTGTAAATGCTGCAATCCTTGATATTTGATGGTGCAGTGGTAGCATTATTGCCTCACAGCTGCAGGTTCTCAGGTTTGATTCTTGGCTGGGGTGCCTTCTTTGTGGGGTCTGTATCTTCTCCCTGTGTTTGTGTGGGTTTGCTTTTGTGTCCTCCCATGTTACAAAGACATGTCTGCATTATTTCTTCCTGGGCCTCCGCTGAAATTTTTTTTGTCCAAGTCAGACTGTCCTGATTAACAGATGTTAAATAAAATTGACAGGCATTTGAATTTCAGACTTCAGGTTTCTGAATGTTTAATTCCTTGCATATTTGATGGTGCAGTGGTAGTATTGTTGCCTCACAGCTATAGGTTTTCTGCTTTGATTCTTGGCTGGGGTGCCTTCTGTGTGGAGTCTGCATCTCCTCCCTGTGTCTGTGTGGATTTGCTCTGGTGCCCTGTCATTTTACAAAGACGTGTCTGCAGTATTTCTCCCTGGGTCTCTGCTGAAAATTGGTTTTGTTCTGTTAACAGTAAAATTGACAGGCATTTGAATTTCAGACTTCATGTTCTTTAGAAAATACATAGTAACACAACCGTAACACAACCTTTTATTCTAGCAATTTTCTAAGTTTATAAGATGAATATTTGAAATGTGTCCCTATTTTTGGGACTGTATTCCCCCATTATTGGCTTCGTCCAGGTTTTTTGTGCTAAAGTTGGCAGCTATGGCAAGAACTGAATTCACTGAATATGTTTGAGGGCTGTATTCCCTCATTACTGGGTTTGTCCAGGTGTTTTGTACTAAGAGGTTGACAGCTATGGTGAGAACTGAATTCACTAAATGATAGCCATTTAAGTTTCAGTCTTCCTCTCTTTTACAAAGCAGCTGATTTGGTGTAGTGGTATGTTGCTCTGACTGTTTTGCACAGGGACCTTGGCAGTAAAATGTATGGTGGTAACATAGCATTTTATTCTAGCAACTTTCCAAGATTATACAAGCAATGTTTAATGTGTCCCTGGTTTTTGGGCTTTTGACCCCCCCCCAATACATTTTGGCTTTTTCCAGTTTTCTTGTGCTGCGAAGTTGAGATGCAGTTGAGTATTGAGTAGATTATATAAGGAGCTGAGAGCTGCAGGGGAACAGAAGTTTAGTGTTGCTTAAGTGAAGTTGGTTTGCCTTGTTAATAGCACAACAGGTTGTGTACTCGCTTTTGATGCAGAAGGCTGTGGGTTCTACTCCCACAAGGGGTGGATGCTGCCGTACTGAGAATGTTCTCCTTGGTGAAGATACTAACTATGAGTCTGTTATCAGTTTGCCATCCATTTCCTCTTGCAATATTACTAGATTATAATTTTTTAAATGTAATTTAGGTCATTTATTCCTGAGGTGCAACAGACACTTTATTTTTCAATGAAACCATGAAATATAAAGGTGTTTGGTAGCAGCAATCTCTTCATTAGTTACAGATTTCTTTAATGTGGAATTATTTAGATGACTTTTACTTCTTCAGAGATTGTGCATATTTACTGATAATGGACTGTAGAATTGTGCATATTTACTGATAATGGACTGTAGAATTGTGCATATTTACTGATAATGGTGGACTGCAGAATTGTGCATATTTACTGATAATGGTGGACTGTAGAATTGTGCATATATTTACTAATGGTGGACTGTTGAAGTCTGAGTAGACTTTTATGATAAATGTTCTGAACTGGGCAGTTTTGCCATTATGGGTGCATGCGTTTTGTTTCATTGCTCACTGGAAAAATGTTCAAAACAAATTTAAAACGCCCTCTAACAACTGTACTGTATTGTACAAGGAATATAATTTAGTACAATGAGGAAGGTGTATCAAAGAGCACATGTATATTTCATATGCAAGGGGCCTATGATTTGAAAACAGCCCAAAATTAATCTTTATCTGCTACTGGCAAAATGTATTTTCTTTGAATGTGGGTTTCAATGCTGTTTCAATGAATGTGAGTTTCAAGGGCAGAGAAGTTTTAATGCTAAGTTTTCATTGTGAGACTGCATTGCTTTGTTTAGCAGATGACTTAGTGTTTGTGCTGTAAAATACAAAATAAAACTTTCAAATGAAGTCCAACTTATCATAAAAGTAAAGCAGTATGCACATTACTGTTTATGGTAAATGGAGTGAAATAGCCAAGTAATGGTTCATTGGAATGGCTGCAGAGGCTCCATTCCAGCTGAACTATACCTCCCAACTGTCCAGATTTTCAAAGAATGAATAGATTTTTGCTTCTTATTTTTGGTTTGTTCTTCATAAAATTTGTAGTTTTCTGGCAAATCATTTAGGAATTAAGTCACTAAATAATGATACACTGAGTTTCAGACTTCATAACCTTCAGAAAAATGCATGCTAAAGTAAGAACTGTTATTCTATCAACTGTCTCAATTTATACAAGAACAATTTTTAGTACTGTTTATATGTTCCCCCAATATATTTGGCCTTGTTTAGATTTACTGCATTAACAGGTTGAGAGGTACATGCAAATAAATTGCTTTATAGAATTAGGCATAGCCAACCTCTCAACTGGCCTCGATTTTGGCTCAAAATGTTGCTCTTCCCCCTAATAATCCCTCCGCAAAATCCTATTTTGGAAGAAAACATGGAGGGTTTACAATTAAGAAATAACTGTAATAATCAAAGTTATAGATTACTTGAAATGCATGTAGATTCTTTTATTTTGTCAGCTGCTCAAGTTAGCAGTACTAATATTAAAGTGTCCCTTCTTTGACAGGTTCCCAGCTGTATTGTGTGGCTATTTTATATTTTTGCAGCACATTTTTGGTCCATTTTTCATAAAATTGTGTTTTTTGGCAAATTAGTGACAAATCATTAAAGACTGAAGTTAGAAAATAATGACAGACATTTGAGTTTCAGATTTTATACCCTTCAGAAAATTTGTACTAATGCAAGACCTATTCTATTATCTTTCTAAGTTTATTAGAGCAATATTTAAAAATTGTCCTTAATTTTGGGCCTTTGTCCCACTTCTGTGTATGGCTTTGTCCAGATTTCTTGCTCTGAGGTTGAGAGGTATGACAAATGTGTCAGGGCCATCACAGTCAGCCAGATACATTTCAAATTGTGACATACTTGTTGCACCCCACTCCCCCATGTAGTGACTCTGAATGTGTCCAAGCAAGGCAAGGAGTAGTTATGCAGTGTAAATGTGCAGTGTCCCCCCCATCCAAGGTAGACACAAGTACTACAGTGGCTTTTCATCTATCCTTGATTTTGCAGAACGGTCTGGTTTCTGTCATATTTTTGTACTGTTGATTTATGCTTATTACTCATATTTATGCTTATTACTCAGAAAGTGCCTGTTGCTCTGTGTTTAAGTAGCAATGCTTTAATGACCATAAGGTAAGCTTGTCTGAGATTGTAAGATGCAAGTAAGCTTTAATAAGCATACTGTTAAAGAATTACCAACACTGAAAGCCTTTCTGTTATTGCCATGCAGAGAATACTTGACTAGATAATTTATAAGCCTTGGGTATTAAAGGACAGGATTCCATTATTTTAAAAAGCTCATTACACTTGTTGGAGACTTCCAGTCATCTCTACAGACTTTACCCATAAACTAAACAGAATGCCAATCATGTGTGTTCCATAACCTGTGCAGTAATCCTTTAAGCAATGTATCTTGAGCTTGTTTCTTGTTTGCTTTTCATTTTTTACTTTGATCATGTTTTCCCCATGAAACAACTAGATAGTTGTCAGGCAGCAGGTCTTTTTGGATAAGAAACATTTTTACAAGTGGGAGCATCACAGAGATTTCTACTTTTAGCATGTTACTTGGTACTTTAATAAAGCTGAATATAAATTATAATTAGAACTGCAGTGCAAGGAGAAGTGGTTTGAGTTGAGTGCTTCTTGTTTTTCTTATACTTGATTTTGACTGGCATTCCAGTAATGTATTTAAAAAGTAATTTATTTTTTCATGACTCACAACCTTTTGTTTCCATCTAGATATTAAGTAAGCTATCATGCAGCCAATGCATTGAAATATTTTTATTCTTCTGCACTTATTTTTGTCTTGATTGGACTCTCATAATGATGGTTTGGCACCCAGGGCAGCGTATTTAATTAAAGTTAGTTTTTGTGGTTTTGAGCATAGCTCCTCCCCTTTCTAGTTGGCCACACCCCTTCCCCTTGACCCCACCCATTCAGCTGTCTCCTGCAGCCCCCCTTTGATTTGAAGTCACCAGCCGACACTGTATCTTACAAATGAATCAAATTGATGTGGCATGCTTTTTTTATGAGTCATTTTTCTCTGTGTGATATTGCTATATTGTATTATACAACTGCCCCCCAGTAATATTCAAAAATGTGCACGCTGACTGGTCAGCATTTACGCTGTAAATTAGAGTTATAGTAATGGAAAAAGGTCCGGTCGCCCGGATTTTTCCATTACCATAACTCTTTTTTCACACTGTTTCGCTATGTTAAACGAGTTTAACATAGCGAGACAGCTTTAAAATAAGCAACAGAGATTCTCTGTTGCTTTTTTAAAGCTGTTTCGCTATGTTAAACTCCTTTAACATAGCGAGACAGTTTGTAAAAAGCAACAGAGATCTTGCTTTCTCCATTGCTTTTTTCAAAACTGTCTCGCTATGTTAAATGGGTTTAACATACTGAGACAGCTTTAAAAAAAGCAAGGAGATTCTCCGTTGCTTTTTTTAAAGCTGTCTCGCTATGTTAAACCCATTTAACAAAGTGAGACAATTTGTAAAAAGCAACGGAGATCTTGCTTTCTCTGTTGCTTTTTTCAAAACTGTCTCGCTATGTTAAATGGGTTTAACATACCGAGACAGCTTTAAAAAAAGCAAGGAGATTCTCCGTTGCTTTTTTTAAAGCTGTCTCGCTATGTTAAACCCATTTAACATAGCAAAAACAGTTTGTAAAAAGCAATGGAGATCTTGCTTTCTCCGTTGCTTTTGCCCACAGTTCTGATGTACTGCATAGGCATATGCATGCACAGTACATCAGAACTGCCGCAGAATACCAGACAGCTGTGGAAGGGCAGCAAGGAGGCATTATACAATGCCATTATTTAAGAAAAGTAATCATTTTTTTTCTTAAATAATGTCATTGTATAATAGCAATAACCCACTTCTGGGTGTGGGTAATGCTGGATTTACCCACAGTTGGCTTTGTTTGGCCACTCGGGCTTCGCCCTTGTGACCAAACCACACTAACCGTGGGTAAATCCAGCATTACCCACACCCAGGCGTGGGTTATTGCTATATTATTCCATGGTATCTGCTGTTTTATAGCATTACTGTGATGGCAGTTGTCATCAGTTCTGTCTGTATATGCTGAAGCACAGCAGAAGACAACTGGCTCTGTTCCTCATTCTGGACACTTGGTTGTGCTTTCATAGTAAAGTGACACTTGCTATTTGGCACAGAACATTTTCTTCTAATTATTGAGACTAGATGTTACAGTAAAATAAATACTCATAGAAACCTATGACAGGGAAATGTCATTATTGTGAGTTACATGCCATCTAGATCTTTAGAATGTGTGACAGAACAAGAAAAGGAAAAGTTCACTTGGTGACCCTGCACAGTCCTCTGACTTTTTACTATTTTTGTTGTTGGTAGTGGTAGTGGGGTTAATTATTTTTTTAATTGGATTGCGATTAAAACTGTATATGACTTGCTCATTCCTTGTGCCAGTGTTTAACTGCAATTTTAAACACAATTTGCATTGAATGCATGTGTTTACACAAGCTAGTCAGGTTAAAACAAACAAACTTCAAAATACAGCAAAATGTAGGCAGACTGAAGAAATGCATTCAACAGATAGGTTAGGAATATCTCACTAAAGTGTCACATTTTTAAGGAGCAGGTAATTGAAATTGTCTGTGATGCTTCTGAATGGTATTTGTGGTGCTTTTGTAAACATAAATGATGCACAATTGTGCAATATGTGACTTGAATTATATACACACTTGAAATTTAACAGTTTTATACCCTTAGCTGAAAATGCATTAAAGTGTATAGTGTTTGCTAATATAGTTTATTAAATGCATATATAGTTTTAACATCATGTACTTCGCTAACCTGGTTGTTGCTTAATTTGAGTTTCATACTAAAAGGTATGAAATGCTCTGCTCATTAAATATGTACTCTGACAAAGTATGGTATGTGACATAATTTTTTGTTGCATTTAAATGTATACAGTGCTAAAATTACAGTCTGAGATTAATATCATTGGCTGTGTTTGCATGATTGTGTGAAAATATGTATGCGGACCTTTAATATGCTAATATGCATGCAATAAGCTAATTAGCTAACACTGTTAATGTAAACAAGTAAGCTAATGAGCCCAGACTTTTTATGCATAGAGTAAGAGAGGCTTACTAAAGCAAAGTCTGAGAAGCTCTGAACTATAACTCTTTCTGTGGAAAATATTTCTTCACATTATCCCTGAGTTGTCCTACTTTTATTCATAGATTCTGTCCCCTTTTTCTGATACAGCATCTTTTCCAAAATATTTAAAAGACTTCAGTATGCCTCATCTATTCCTTTATTCTGGAATATACACATTAATCTCCCTTATCCACTTTTGACATGTCCTGCGTAATAGAAGCTGTACCGTTTTTTCTTGCCTTTTATCACACTTCCTCAATTTAATCATTGTCTCTGCACTGCTTGGGTCCCCAGCACTGTATTCAGTCCCACAAATATGATCTTACCAACATTCTAATTAGAGAAAGAATGATTTCTCTTTTTTCTTTTGGTAATGCCTCTCCCTTTATAGCCCAGAATCCCCCAGCTTTCCTTACTGCCTTACCACACTGAATACTCAGTTTTAGATAATTGAAGAGATTAATGCTATGGCGACTTTCCATTTCTATTGCTATGAGTATCTGACATCACATTATGTAGTGTCCTTTTGGAGTTTTTCTTCAGGTGAATCATCACTTAATTCTTTGCACTGCTTTTAAGCTGCCATACATTTTAAAGCTACTTTCTTTATTTTGGATTCTATTTACTATTACCTTCTTTATGTAATGTCTCCATGTGTAACACTTGTGAGATAGCTGTGTTGCCCTCCTTCTATAAAGCATTCACAATTCAACACTACCTCTCTACTAGAGTTTCTTAAAGGACAAATAGTAGAATATCCACTGTAGGATGAGATGATATCCTGTTTTGCTTATGTGGCCACGTTCAATCTAGTTCTAGTCAAGGGGTATAATATAAACATGTATTTTTGTGGAATCACTTCCCAAAAAGATTCATTCATGGTCAAAAATGGCTCATATTTATGGAGTAGTATAATAACTTTGCTACATTGTGGTGCAAAGTAAACTGAATCATCCTGAACCAGTGGGTTTCTACCTCTTTTCTAATCATGTGGCAGATAAATGAATGGTGTTTATCTTTGTGGTAAGTATTATATGAAACTCTCAGCATAACCTGTCTGTCATCAGCTGTGGCACTTTGGTACCATTCTAAGTGTTACAAAATCTCTTAGCCCTGAAGAATTCACACAATTGAAGGGGGTTTTCTAAATAATGAGGATGATTGCAGCAGCCATCTAAGCTGTTTTACCAGTTCTAGTTATGCTTGTAATAATGCAGTTTTCTTTTATTTCTGATAACTACTCAAAATAGCTTATCTTGTTGTAATAGTTGAGTAAGTAGGTTTATGCATATTGCTAAATCTGAAATAAGCTTAGCAAAATCTGCTTCTTCTGCCTGGAAAACATAAAGAAAATGATGGATGTACCATGTATATAATCTTACCTTTACCCGATAAACTATGAACATAAAAATGATTATATTCCAAATAGCCTATAAATACATTTATGTATCCTGAGCTAAAAATGCCCCCATTGCCGTGATATTAGATTTTATTGAAATGAACTTGCTGCTGTGAATCCAAGCTTCCTTAGGTCTTGTGCCTGTTTTGCCTCTAGGTATACAATAATTGTTTCATCTGTACGTGATTCTCATACTTTACAAGCACTGAGGTCAAACTAAGTAGTTTTCTGTAGTTCCATTGTTCCCACTGTTTTGAAACAAGATGATATCTGCTTCATTCTACTCCTCATGTATTACTCCACCCACTATGATTTCCTGAAAAGAGTGGTCAGAACCTGGTTAGAGGTGTTGCTCAGACTGCATTAAGCTCTTCCAAAATTATGGGGTGAATTTTAAATGCCCTTATTGCTTTACCTGGCTTTGATTTTACATGTTCCTTCACAAATCATTCTTGAGTACACAACCTAACCAGTTAGTAATCATATATTTTTCTTATTTGGCTTAGATGACTCTCCATACCTCTCAGCTGTCCAGATTTTTGCAGAATGTCCAGAAGCCTCATATTTTTAGTCTGTTCCTAATAAAATTTGTGATTTTCTGGCAAATCACTGAGATGATCTGGTGATAGAAGTCACTAAATAATGACATTCATTTAAGTTTCAGACTTCAAAACCTTCAGAAAAATGCACATTAACACAGTCCCTGTTATTCTAGCAACTTTCTAAGTTTATAAAAGCAATATTTAAAATCTGTTTCAATTTTTGGGCCTTTGTCTCCCCATTTTGTCAGGCTTTGTCCAGATTTCTAGCACTAAGAGGTTGAGAGGTATGTACCTCTCCATTGCCTTTCAGGATCATACTGAATAGAAATACCTGTTTATTATTGTTAGTCTTTCTGTGTCACTGTCTGACATCATTCCTCTCCATTGTCATTCTTGGTATGCTTCCTGTAGTTTTTGTTTGTTCCCTAATATATATAACACAGACCAAAAGAGGGAATAAGGAGAAATCAGAGTAAGACCACAGATGAATGAAAGAGAGACCTGTGACACGGGTGCACTGGCCCAATAATCAAGGAGCCTCAGTCTTCACCACTAGCACCAGTAAGAGGCATGCAGATTGGGAAGGATAACAAGTATGCACACAGTAAAGTACAATTTCTCTTAAGAACACACAGAGATCACAGTCAGTCTGGGGCTGGTTTCTCCCTTTCTCTCCAGATCCCTAATAAGACTCCCCACTGGCACAGCTATAGAGTGAAGTCCTTAGCCAGGGTTCCAAGCCAAGTCCTCCCAGCACTCCCTCTGTCCAACCAGTGCTTTGTGTCCCTGCCCAAGTAGCTGACACACACACACACACACACACACACACACACACACACACACACACACACACACACACACACACACACACACACACACACACACACACACACACACACACTTTCAGATGTGATTTATATACAAACACACAGACATTCCTGGGGAAGGCTGGCACAGGTTCACTAGGTATGCCCCTTCTGCCTAGGGTATAAAGTAGTAATCCACTGCCACTAGAACCCCTACTTATCAGCTACTATAAGGCTCTTCCCAAAGGGTAACCAATTTTGCTGTGTAATAATACTGTTAACCAATTAGTAAGTGTGCCCAGAACTTTTAAGGCTATTGCAGTGGCTTACTACAATATCACAAAATACATGCAAGTACTCTAGGACTTAAATTATCTCTACACAAAACAGTCACAGTTGAAAGGTTTAAAAATATTTAATAATAAATAATAAAAACACAAGACAAATCTAATCTTCTCAATTCAACATAGTGCTAGTCAAGAGTTCAGAGATCACAGGAAACTGCTTAAAACTAATAATGTAGAATAGTCTGACATAAATATAGAAAACAGCTAGTCTAATCTTAACTATTTTCTATCTATTTATAAGAGAAATACTAAAGTTTAAGATCATACTTACATACAGAGCAAGCAAGTGCTGGTGATATTGTCAGTTCTGAAGACAAATGCAAAATGCTATCTCTTTCTCTCTGAGCTCTCTTAAATTGATAATACATCACTGCTGACTCATTTTAGATTAGATCATTCTTGACAATCCTCTGGTTCCCCGGCTACCAGGAACTCTAAATTTACATTTCTTACTTTTCTTAGTAAGCTTGCACCTGGCCAGGAAGCCACATCAATAAAAGACATTATACATGTAAAACCTTGCAATTAACTCTGGTCTCAAAACAATAGAAGGAATTCCTTCATCCAGACATCCTGTCTCGAGCTTTGAGATCAGTCATAAAATGCTTTGCTTTATCAGCTTTCTTCCAGCAGGGTGCATTGTGGTTACATTTTTGAAGTTCAGAACATATAACACAGTTTTTCTTACATTCAGTTTTCTAACATTTGTGAAACAGCCTGTGGATTATATTATTATTTACAATGACATAGAATTATCTACAAAATTCAGTCTAGCTGGGCTGGCAGCCTTTCAGTTTTTCACAAGACCAAAGAGGAATTATAGCAATGGGAGATGGATCAGATGAGAGTGAGAGAGACACTGCAGGTACAGGAGAAAGAAAACAAGGAAGAAAGAAGGAGATAGAGAGAGAGACAGAGAGAGAGAGAATGGATTTGACTAAGGAGGGGATAAAAATGGAATACTACAACTGGGGAAATATTAGAAAGGACAAGATCTAGATGACTGAGACTTCGAGTGGCTAGGGTCAAAGTTTAAGGAAGTGTATTGGTATTTATAAAGTTCAGAAATATCTGGCCATATTTTTGATGGTCAGATATGTTTGCTATTGTTTGTGTGGACTGTTGAAGTCACCCATAAGAAAAGTATTTGGGTCAATGGTTAACATTTCTAATTGCAGAAAGTATTCTCCATGTTTTTAAGGGGCTGTAGACAAGATTTTATAACTGGCTATAATGTGATAATTAATTTTTAATGAGTCTTACTAGGTCTTTAACCTGGACCAGATTTATAGCATATGGAATTTGGCAGAAGGGTTGTGAGTAAATATAAATACTCCCCTACAGTTGTCAATGAATCTAAACACATGATAGGAGTTGTACCCTGGAATAGAGTGAGTCATATCACTGCACACTGGAACCAGGTTTCTGTAATTGCACAAATGCTGGTGTCTTTGAAGTTAAGGAAGACTTCAAGTTCATACACTGTTCTTGTTTAGGCATCTGGCATTTAGCAGTGCCATCCTGATAATATCTCAATTGGACTTTGTAATAATGGGATGTGCATCACTTGAAGTATTGTCTAAGAAAAGCATTACGGGGTTAGCAACACTTTTACCTAGTTTGGGAAAACTGCGGGATGAGAGGTCCAAGCCATCTCTTGCAAAACGGGAGGAGGGGCCACTGTTGGCCATTTCATCCCATAAAGACAGACACACATTGGATCCTACTAGAATGGCATCAATTTACTAGCCATTTATTGAAACCAATTACTTTATCCTTGAATTTAGGCATGATTCTTGGTGAAGGCAGAATACTGCTCAATGCCAGGACATTGCCTTGCTTAGAAACAGGAGTGGAGAGCTCAATAGTGTCCTTTTGCATCTCCCTCATGGTTGAATGTCTAGGATTGTTCACCCCCCACATGGACAATTACATGTTATTAATTATATCTGGATTGTTGAAGCACCTACAAGCCATAGTGACATTACTAATTATAGCACCAGAAAGGCAGCTAACTTTCACCCTATCATTTGCCATTCTGTGTATCTTACCAAAGACTAAGACTTTGATGAGATTAGCTGCAGGGTTATGGGACCTTGTGGGTGCAAGCTTGCAGTTCAAGAGACTCCCAGGATTACTAGGCATGGGTGTGTGCTGTTAATAATTTGGCCACATAGCTGAACCAAACTCAGAGGATGTCTAGAAGCTATGGGAGGCTTAATCAAAGATGTTTTTCCACCCCAGCATACTTGGGAGTGATATTAGTGTGTTGTGACAGTGTAGTGTTGTTGTGATGGTGCTGTTTACTGACCATAAGTGCAACAAGGAGACTAAATTCCAGATTAGATAAGTAAGTATCTCTCACAGGTGGAATAAGTGTGTGTCACAGAAAATGGGTTATTACTAAATGAGGCAGTTGATATGCTGCATCTGAAAACTCAGTGTTATTAGGCAAAATAAAGACAAGGATAAAGTATGCTGGGACTCTGTGTTTAAAGTTGGTATTTTTTAGTCCTATTAATAACTTGAATAACTGATAAAAGAATATAAACATAGTACAGATCCTAAATCAGTGCAAAGTAATGATGGCTGAGAACAGGTATTTTAAAACTAGCTTAGACACAAATGTAAGGAGGACCAATTTCAAGCAAGATTTTATCTGAGGACAGTTGGTGTGTGGTATTCTGAGTCTGTGCAACACAATGGGAGGGCAAATGTATTTAATTAGTTTAAGTGAAATGCATTCAAAAAATTATATTTTTGTGTTTACTTAACATTTTGTAGGGCCAGTGAAAGAAGGGTGGGAGGGACTGTTGTGATCAAAATAACATAAGGAGTAGACAGACAACTCCAGAGCCACTGGAACATGACAGGAACCGGTTGGAAGGATGGGAAAAGTTTCACATATAGCAGTCTATTCTGAGTCAATGGCAGTTCAAATAAACTTTTTCAGAAAAAAATTTGGAATAATTGTAAATAAAAATGCTGGTTTCTAGCTCCATGCACAGTCTGCAGGTGATTAACCTCTTCTAGTTCATATGATCACCAAGAGACAAAAACCTTGTTTTCTCTCCTAACCAAAATTTTTACTTCAAATAACACATTGTAATAAAAATTCACATTGCATTCAAACAGCAAACTGTATTTATGTTTGTTTTGCCTGAGCTTCTCATTCATCTTCGATTTCCACTGAATTGACACTGTCCCCACCCTTGTGCTCTCCTTTAGTTTTCCATTCATTCACTTCATATTTGAACGAAAGTCACAAACCTGCTACCTTATTTGCAGCCATCAGAGCACTGGAAAGCAAATATGCCCTGGTCAGCAAAAAGACCTTTAACACAGTAGGCAACGTTAATTTATATTTAATTTTCCTGTGATGCCTGTGCACTGGCCCAGTAATCAAGGAGCCTCAATCCTCACCAGTGGTGAGCATGCACATTGGGAGGATAACAAGTGCACACACAGTAAAGTACAATTTCCCTTAAGAGCACACAGAGATCACAGTCAGTCTGGGGCTGGTTTCTCCCTTTCTCTCCAGATCCCCAATAAGACTCCCCATTGGCACAGCTATAGAGTGGAGTCCTTAGCCAGGGTTCCAAGCCAAGTCCTCCTAGCACTCCCTCTGTCCAACCAGTGCTTTGTGTCCTTGTCCAAGTAGCTGACATACACACAGACACACACACACACACACACACACACACACACACACACACACACACACACACACACACACACAAACACACACTTTGATATGATTTATATACAAACACACAGACACTCCTGGGGAAGGCTGGCACAGGTTCAATAAATATACACCTTCTGCCCAGGCTATAAGGTAGTAATCCACTGCTACCAGAACCCCTACTTATCAGCTACTATAAGGCCCATCCCAAAGGGTGACCAATTTTGCTGTTTAATAATACTGTTATCCAATTAGGAAGTGTGACCAGAACTTTTAAGGCTACTGGAGTGGCTTAGTATAGTATCAATAAATACATGCAAGTACTCTAGAGCTTAAATTATGTCTACACAAAACAGCCACAGTTGAAAGGTTTAAAAATATTTAATAATAAATAATAACACACAAGACAAATCTTCTCAATTTAACACAGTACTAGTCAAGAGTTCAGAGATCACAGGAAAATGCTTAAAATAATACTGTAGAATAGCCTGACATAAATATAGAAAACAGCTAGTCTAATCTTACTATTTTCTATCTATTTCTAACAGAAATACTAAAGTTTAAGATCCTACTTATATACAGAGCAAGCAAGTGCTGGTGATGTCAGTTCTGAAGACAAATGCAAAATGCTATCTCTTTTTCTCTGAGATATCTTAAATTGATAATACATCACTGCTGACTCATTTTAGATTACATCATTCTTGACACTTCTCTGGTTCCCAGGCTACCAGAAACTCTACATTTATGTCTTAGTTTTCTTAGTAAGCTTGCACCTGGCCAGGAAGCCTCAGCAATAAAAAAACATTATACATGTAAAATCTTGCAATTAACTCTGGCCTCAAAACAATAGAATGAATTCCTTCATCCAGACATCCGGTATCCAAGCTTTGAGATCAAATAGCTTTACTTTATCAGCTTTCTTCCAGCAGGGTGCACTGTGGTTACATTTTTGAAGTTCAGAACATATAACACAGTTTTTCTTACATTTAGTTTTCTTACATTTGTAAAACAGCCTGTAGATTATATTAATATGTACAATGACATAGAATTATCTACAGAATTCTATCTAGCTGGGCTGGCAGCCTTTCAGTTTTTCACCCCCCCCCCCGAGAACTCAAGGTCATTTTTCAAGTGACCCTTTAGAAATATTGCTTGAGAGGGTTAGGTCTATCTGGGTATACCTTACCCCATGCCCTGTCTTGAGAGCCAATCTGCGTTGGCATTGCTAATCCCACTGAGGTGCTGCACTGACACATCATATGCTTGCAACCCTAGGCTCTATCTTAGCAACTTGGCATTTTGCTGGCTGACTCTGTGTAACCATGTTAGGAGATTGTGATCTGTATCTACAGTGAATTTTTTCCATATAGATAAGGCTGAAGATTCTGCAGTGCCCACACTATGGCTAGACATTCCTTTTCTACAGCTGCATAACATTCCTCCCTGGGTTGGAGCCTATGACTGAGATAAACCACTGGGTGCTCTTCTCCCTCTGAAGAAATCTGGCTAAGTACAACCCCCTCCCCATGGTTCGAAGCATCCATCTGCACAACAAATCCTTTGCTGTAATCTGGACTGGCTAATACAGGGGGTCCTCCCGAAGCTTGTTTAAGCTTCTGGAATGTCTGCTCACATGCTGTGGTCCACACTACCTTATCTGGCCTGTTTTTCTTTGTCAGGTCTGTGAGGGGAGCAGCTATGGTACTGTAACTGGGGACAAACTTTCTGTAGTACCCTGCTGTCCCTAACAATGCCCTCAACTCCTTTAGGGTAACAGGTGCAGGCCATGCCTGAATGGCATCCACTTTGGCAGGTTCTGGCCTGATCTTACCACTCCCCACTCTATGTCCCAGGTAGGAGACCTCTGCCATACCCACCTGACATTTGCTGGACTTAATGGTCAACCATGGCCTGTATAGTCTGTCCAGCACCTCCCTGGCATGTTGAAGGTGTTCTTGCCAGGAATGGCTGTAGATGGCAATATCATCTAGGTAAGCAAGGGCAAACCCTCCTGCTCCTGCTAGGATATGATCTACCAGGCTCTAGAAAGTCGCTGGGGCATTTTTCATTTCAAAGGGCATCTTTGTGAACTCATACAAGCCAAAAGGAGTCACAAAGGCTGACCTCTCTTTAGCACTCATAGTCAAGGGCATCTGACATTAACCCTTGGTAAGGTCAATGCTGGTAAGACACTTAGCCCCACCCAGCTGCTCTAGGGTCTCATCAGTCCTAGGCATGGGGTAAGCATCTGACTTTGTGTGACTATTTAATTTCCTATAGGCCACAGAGAACCTGGTGCTGCCATCCTTCTTTGGCACCAGCACCACTGGGGAGGCCCAGGGACTGTTGGACTCTTGAATTACCCCTAGTTCCAACATCTCCTGTATCTCCTGCCTCAGAGTCTGATTGACTCTCTCAGGCACCCTATAAGGGGCCTGAGTATTAGGCCTTTGGGGTCCTGTATCCACCTGGTGCTGCACCAGGTGGGTGTACCATGGTTTCCCAGTGAACACCTCCCCAAACTCCTGTAACACTGCTCAGATTTCTCATACCTGGGTAGGAGATAGCTGCTCGGACATTGCTACTCCTTCCACCAAGGTGTCAGTCTGAGCTTCACCGAGAAGATCAGTCACCAGATCTCCCTCAGACTCCTCCTGCAATTCACTGCAAATACTCAACACAAGGGCCTCCCTATCATGATAAGGTTTCATCATGTTAACATGGTACAATTTGTGCTCCTGCCTAGCATTTCTACCATGTAGTTAACATCACTTACCTTTCTTACCACCTTGTAGGGTCCCTCCCAGGCTGCTTGCAGCTGGTTGTATCTGACAGGAATGAGAACCATTACCTGCTGCTCTACAGCATACTCTATGGCTTGAGCATTCCTGTCATACCAGACATTTTTCTGTTGTTGGGCTTCTGCTAGGTTCTCCTGAGCCTAGCCCATGAGTTCCCTCAGCCTTGTCCTGAAGTTTAGGACATATGCCACAGCAGATTCCTTGTGAGATTTACACTCACCCTCCCACCCATCACAAATTAAATCTAGTGGCCGCCTCACCCTATGCCCATACAGCAACCCAAAGGGAGAAAAACTCGTGGATTCTTGGGGAACCTCTCTGTAAGCAAATAACAGATGGGGCAAATATTTGTCCCACTCCCTCTTAAACTGGTCTGCAAATGCCCGTAGCATGGACTTGATTGTAGAATTTAACCTCTCAACAAGACCATTAGTCTGGGGATGGTATGGGGTGGTCTTCAGGTGATTCACCCAACAGTACTTCCACAGACATGAAATTGACACATCTGTCAGTCAGTATTTCTTTTGGGAAATCTACCCTGCTGAAAATCTCTAACAAAGCATTTGCCGCCTTTTCTGCCTCAGTGGAGGACAAAGCCACTGCCTCAGGGTATCTTGTAGCATAATCTACTACCACTAGGATATACTTTTTCCCTGTGGAACTTGGGGTACTCAGAGGCCTCACAATATCTATAGCTACCCTCTGAAATGGCTTCTCAATCACAGGCAAAGGCATCCAAGGAGTTCTCACCTTGTCTCCTGCCTTGCCTACCTTTTGGCCCTGCTCACAGGTCCTGCAGTATCCTGTTACATCTCTGGAAATTCCAGGCCAATAGAAGTTCTACATAATACGTCTCTTTGTACGTTTTATGCCCATATGACCTGCACAGGGAATATCATGGGCTATGGCTAGAAGCACCAGATGGTAGGCTCTAGGCACTACCAACTACTGTATATTCTCACCTTCTAGCCCTCCCTCAGGGGTCCACACTCTATACAGCAACCCTTTGTCCCAGTATACAGAATCCCCCTTCCCTTGACAATCAGGCACCTCACTAGCTACCTCTCTCAGGCATTGTAATGTAGGGTCTGATAGCTGAGCCTGTCTCAACTCTTTCTTTGTAACCCTTCCCAGCTCCCCTTCCACAGGAAGTCTGACATCCTCTGACAGCAGTGCCTCACTGTCAGCCTGGGTACTACTACTCACCTCTACCTTTGCAGTCACTCTGTCCAAGAGACCATCAGTACCCACAAGCAGCTGTGGCTCACCTCCAGTCTCACTGCTACAGGGTAGCTCCCTCCCTGAAGTATCCACCTCACCAGTCCTGGCTGCAAGTATGTGGTCTGATTGGGCCTCCCTCAGGCTACCATTTCCACATGCTCGTCTCCTAGCCTAACTGCATGTAACTGCATAAACACATGGTACTACCTCATCAAAATGTTTCCCTTTCAAGACATCTGCAGGATGGTAGTTTGGTACCCCTGTTGTCTCAGGACAGCCTACTGTTGACATTTTGTCTTTCGCACTTACTGGCTCCCTCACCTTGCTTCTCTGGACATCTATATGCCACATTGCCCCACTGGTTGCATTCAAAACATTTAACCCTAGGTCCAGGATGTGTACCTGGACTAGTGGCTTCCCCTGCTACTGGTAGATTCTGTTGAAGTTGTCTGGGCTGCCCACCATGGGTTCCTTTAGCCCCATGAGCAGCACTGGGTGTCCCTTTCCTGTGCAGTGATGCCCTGCTTGCTAGGTATAGGTCTCCCTTCTTCCCCAACTCATCTGAAGTAGCACATTGTTTATCAGGTAACCAGATCCTCATGTCCTCAGGCAATGTGCTAAGGTCTTGTTCCCTCACCAAAAGGTCTGCCAGCCCTTCAAAAGTGGTGACCTGACATCCACTCACCCATCTATGAAAATAAGTGCTCAATTCAGCAACATATTCCCACACACTTTCATCTGCCTTGCGTCTATGCTCACAAAACTTTTTCCTATAAGTTTCAGGTATTAGCTTAAAAAATTCTAACAGACAATTCTTAACAGCAGTATAATCAAACAATTCATGATCAGAAAGTGTAGACAACACAGTTACAGCTTTACCATGGAGTAAGGGGGTCAGGAACCATACCCAGAGCCTTTGGACAACATCATACTGTTTACATACCCTTTCAAACATATGAATGAAACTATCAAAATTATCCCCCTCTGTAAACTGTGGAAGAAATTTACTGACCTTTTGTGCTGCTGGGGTCCGGTTACTCCCTTCCCCATTACCTCCATGACTCTGGCAAAGAGTCAGCATCTCATTTTCATGCTGCCTCTGCCTCTCATTCTCCACAGATTCCATTTCCAAATGCCTATCCTCCAACTCAAGCCTCTTTAGCTCCAAATGGATTTTTAAGTCCTCTACAGAAAGGTTGAGCCATCCATTCTCCGAGTGTTGTGCATCTCCATGGCCAATCTGATCATCCTCTTGATTGCTGTTTTCTGATGCAGCTGTGACCAAAGCTGCAGTCATGTCTGCCTTAGTTAGGTTTCCATGCACCAGTCCCTTAGCCTGGCCCATCTCAGCCAAATGGCTCCTTGTCAGCTTGCGATGCTCCTCTGCTGACATGCTTGCCTACTCTCCCTGACTAACTAAGCTAACAAAAGAAATAAAACAATTGTGATCTGAACTCTTGAGGCTGATCTAGAGTACAAAAACACCTTCAGTGATCACTGTACACAAGCTACAGGAATTCACTATCCACACCACTACAAGAGAATTAGTATGTGATGTGGCTAACTCACTACTATCAAACAATTAATATTTGATGTGGATATCTCACCACTGCCAAACAATATGAGATGCCCGTGCACTGGCCTAGTAATCAAGGAGCCTCAATCCTCACCACTAACACCAGTGATGGGCGTGCACACTGGGAGGATAAAAAGTACACCTAGTAAAGTACAGTTTCCCTTAAGAGCACACAGAGATCACAGTCAGTCCAGGGCTGGTTTCTCCCTAGATCCCCAATAAGACTCCCTACTGGCACAGATATAGAGTGGAGTCCTTAGCCAGGGTTCCAAGCCATGTCCTCCCAGCACTCGCAGTGCTTCGTATTTCTGCCCAGGTAGCTGACACACACACACACACACACACACAAACACTTTGAGATATGATTTATATACATACACACAGACACTCGTGGGGAAGGCTGGCACAGGTTCAGGAGGTATGCCCCTTCTGCCAGGCTATAAGGTAGTAATCCACTGCCACCAGAACCCCTACTTATCAGTTACTATAAGGCCCTTCCTAAAGGGTGACCAGTTTCTCTGTGTAATAATACTGTTATCCAATTAGTAAGTGTGACCAGAACTTTTAAGGCTATTGGAGTAGCTTAGTACAGTATCACTAAATACATGCAAGTATTCTAGAGCTTAAATTATCTCTACACAAAACAGCCACAGTGGAAAGGTTTAAAATATTTAATAATAAATAATAAAACACAAGACAAATCTTCTCAAATCAACACAGTGCTAGTCAAGAGTTCAGAGATCACAGGACAATGCTTAAAATAATACTGTAGAATAGTCTGACATAAATATAGAAGCAGCTAGTCTAATCTTACTATTCTCTATCTATTTCTAAAAGAAATACTAAAGTCTAAGATCCTACTTACATACAGAGCAAGCAAGTGCTGGTGATGTTGTCAGTTCTGAAGACAAATGCAAAATGCTATCTCTTTCTCTCTGAGATCTCTTAAATTGATAATACATCACTGCTGACTCATTTTAGATTACATCATTCTTGACACTTCTCTGGTTCCCAGGCTACCAGAAACTCCAAATTTGCATTTCTTAGTTTTTTTACTAAGCTTGCACCTGGCCAGGAAGCCACAGCAATAAAAGACATTATACATGTAAAACCTTGCAATTAACTCTGGTCTCAAAACAATAGAAGGAGTTCCTTCATCCAGACATCCTGTCTGCGAGCCTTGAGATCAGTCATAACATGCTTTACTTTATCAGCTTTCTTTCAGCAGGGTACACTGTGGTTACATTTTTGAAGTTCAGAACATATAACACAGTTTTTCTTACATTTATTTTTCTTACATTTGTAAAACAGCCTGTGGATTATATTAATATTTACAATGACATATAATTATCTACAAAATTCTATTTAGTTGGGCTGACAGCCTTTCAGTTTTTCACATTTCCATTTATAAGACTCATTATGACTCCTGAAAAATATGATCTCTGTTGAAGGGTGAAATCACAACCAAGGAAGATAACTGACTAGTCTTACATTGTACATCCCTTTCTTGTTTGCTGCAATTTCTGTAGCACTTGCTCCTTTTCATAGTAAGAAGAAAATTGCACCAAAACGTTCTTCCTTTTCATATACTCATTTAGAAACTGATAAAGACAGCCTATAAGCTCTTACAATGCTGAACAACTTCTTGGCAAAATCAGCCCACTGTGTCATCTTTGTTTATACATAGTACAAACAGCCTTAGCCTTCCTCAACTTCCAACATGATGCTTAACTGCAAGTGTTTCTGACTGGCTTTGCTTCAGAAGAGATCAGGTGCTTCAGTATAAAAAATACTGTTCCATGAATTTCATCTATTTTACTGTGTTCTTCCTCAATCACTGTTTCAGTAGTAAATTGACATAATAGAGCTCCTTTAGTGTTTCTGCATCTTCAGCAATAGACAATACCAGCTGACCATCATATTTAGCTAAAAGTCCAGACAAATTTCTCAGCTCCTGTATAATCACCTATAAGACCATTCCAACATCTTTTGTACACGGCCTTATTATCATCTTAAGTTTTCCATTAACACTTAGCTGGGAATATTCACTATCCAGTTCTTCTAAAATCTCTTCCTCTTCCATCTTCACCAGATTTTCGGCTATCCTGAGAGTCATGACACAAAACTATATTATTACTGTTTAATGCACCTCAAAATATCAGATTTTACTAATAAAATTATACAAATTTTCAGTACAAGATATAGCGCTGGATACAGAGCAGCTGATGGATATAACCATCAGCTTGAGCCATTGCGAGATCTTCGTCTACAGATTTTGTTATTACATTCAGATACCTCAAGTTTTTTTTTACTGTTTGTGTGTTCTTAGAAAATAACAGACAGACCAGACTTGCTAAATTAGGAATCAGAATATAGTTTCATAGTCATTTGGCATTTAGTTGGTGCATATTATACAAATTACGCTGAGGCATTCCTAATTTGAAGCAGTTGAAGTGGTTGAAATATACAATCAAGAGCATTACAAAGAAAAGGTGAATGTGAAGCATACTATGCAGAAATTTTGAAATGTTGTAGTCACTGTTCTGAAACAGGATGAGTTTACCCAACAAAGTGTACCATCTCACATTACACATGTAGAAAGAAAGTACCAAGAGAAATTAATATATATATTTTTTTATTTGTTAACCAGGTATGCACACTATGTGAAAATGTTTCCTTTTAGAGATGACAAGGGAGCACTGTTTGCTTACATTACTTAAGAATCACAGTCTGTAAGTAGAAGCTAAGGGATTCATTCAGTTCTATAACGAAAGAATAAAGCTCATTAGCAGGTCATAGTCTTAATTCTTTGCACTAAACTGCCATGATGCTTATTAGCAACTCATAGTGCCAAATGTGTAAGAGAAAATAATTGTTTATTTAAGAGTGCATGATAGCATCATATAAAGGGTGGCACAGTGGTGCAGAGGATAGCATTGTCATTTCACAGCAAGAGACTTCCTGATTCAATTCTCGACTGGTATGCCTTCTATGCAGAGTCGTCATGTCCTCCTTGTGTCTACATTGGTTTCCTCCAGGTGCTGTGTTTTCCTTCCACATTCCAAAAGCATGCAGTAGGTGGATAGGACACTTTAAACTGGCAATAGGTGTGAGTGTATGGTGTGGATGAACTACCAAGGCAGGGATAACCAGCTGGTGGTATAAACCTGGGCTCTAGATGATTGTCATTGTTGACGTGACACCCTGTCCATGTGCAAAAATAGGAAAAAAGGGTTGTGGAAAGATGAATAGATAGCATATGAAGACTTTGAACAAAAGTGCTTGCAGAGAGATGCTTTCCACATGAAGCTTCTGCTCTGAGCTGAAGACCTAGCTCAGGTGAAGTGACTCATACCATAGACTTACTGCTATCTTAAGGAGACAGTGCTCATATATGTAGTGTGTGATACCCCCTTTTGACTGGAGATGAGAATGCTTAATATTAATAATATTTAGAATTATAAAATTGAACAAAATGTAAATATATACACTATGAATATGTATTTTACACAGAACAAAATTACTATTGCAATGTACCTTATAATGAGTTTCTTACAGTCCTGATACCCAAGTGTTTTTTTTCTTGAAATATCCTCCTTTTGACCATCATAACTTTAACTTGCAGCTTTAATATCTGTAGCATGAGGTAAGCTTGACATGGACCTTGGATTAAGTTTAAGGCAGGTTTATTTAGATAAATCACTAGTTCTAGAAAGCACTTCACTATGGACCTTGGCAAGTTCTGATTATTACCATCTGAGAAACTTTGTTAAGTGTCTGCAATTTAATCTGTAGAAATGGATATCTTGTCTTGTCTCCTCTTCTCTTCAGACAAACTAAGACCTTGGATGGGTATTATGAAGAGCAACATTAACTTGTGACTGTGATTTATGACCCAAATTCTGATGCAAAAACCATTCTCACTCTGTCTCCTTCTTTCAAACTGAAAAAGTGACTGTTTAGCAATTCCAGTGCTGGGTGCCTGCTAGGTATTAACAAGAAAAATAGAAAGCTTGGAACTTAGACTTCTTAATACCATTTCCCCTGGTGAAAGTTCTACAACTTGTAAAGATGCATTTCTGTATTTTAACAATGACAAATAAAAGTCAGTCTAATCAGAGTAGTCACATTTTCCAGACTGTTTGGATCATTCCTTCTACTTGACCGTTTCATTTTTGGCATCTGTGATATGCTCAAATTCCCATTGCTTGACAAGAGACTGAAATTCCTGGTAAGAAAACTGAGGACCTTAGGCAGACAGTACTTCTTGGATATACCCTGTCTGGATGATTTGGAATTCAACACAATAATTACTGTTTGTGCTGTAGTATTATTTAACTGAAAAAAAAATCACAGTTTTTCAAACAGTAGTTGTCACTCAACAAGTAGCAGAGACTGTTGAACTGAAAAAAAAAATGAATGGCTAACTTTAAGCAGTGAGGAAAGTTCATGTGGAGTTAAGTCCTATTTTTTGATTTTGATTCCCATATATGCTTTACTGTCTACAATCTTGAATAATCTTTTCAGTTTGTATATGCATATTAGGCCAAGACATTATATCATGTGTTCTTTCTGTGTATTTTATCAGAGAAAGATGACATTCCTGCAGCTTCAACAGTATCTCATTATACAGCTGTTACCTTTAAACATTAGTTCTTGGACTCATAGCTGTTAGCTTCTGCAAGGAAAAATATGGCTTCAGAAAAGGATATGATTGATTCACTCCATCTGGTCATCATGAGGACTTCACTGAAAAGTTGCAATTCAAAGTCATCAGTCATACCAGCTTTCAGTTCTTGAAACATCTCAGCAGTCATTGCTAGTTCTTTTACCACTTATCTTACTTCTGGGCCTTTGTCTAGCATAACCTGTTTCTCTTCGCATCCTTTAAGATATATTCTGCTAAGAGTATCTGAAATGTGCAAAAGCTTTCCTGGCTTATAGTTACCTAAAAGTCATACTTCTATAATGCCAATAACATTATCTGAAGACGTGCTGGTACCTTACTTAACAATTTCTTAAATATAATTTCAAATGGCTTATCATAGGATCATAGGATGTTACTAGGCTAATGGTCCTATAGCCTTTTTAAGCCTAGCCATTCATGCCCCAGTTTTCCCAATTATCAATACCCATGGGCTAGAATGGCTTTGATATATGCCTGTGCCTTATGGCATCTACAAACTGCCCCTGTCCATAAGAGCCACATGTGACAAACCAGGAGTGACTTTGTGATTTCTCATCCATTGGCCCAAACTGCATTTGAATAGGCTTAGGGAGGAGTTCTGATTCACATGAATAGGGAGACTGTTCCAGAGAAGGGGGTAATCTTTGAGACACATACTTGACCATCAAACATGTTTTATTTATACCACAGACAAGATTTAAATCCTTAGATAATTTAATTCTAGTGCTGTTTATTTTGCAAAGGTGTAGCAGATCCATCAGGGCTGGATCAGAGAATGCCTTCTAGGTTAGGCATAGATTGCCCCTCAGTAGTCTGTAGGAGACCAACTACAGGGACAGGGCCTTGAGGCAGTCCACATAGGATGTATTATTTACACACTGATTCTTATGGTCAGACTCTACAGCAATGCTTTTCCCATACACATAGTTATGAAACTTTTGACAACCAAGAACTACTACCAGCATTTATTTTTCTTTCTGAGTTACATGAATACGTAAATCTTCCAGTGATCATGAAAAATTACCACATGCATGGTCTTCTCCTTGCAGCAGGACTGTTCATAACCCTTGCTGACTTTCATCAATGTGTAACATTGTAGCTAGTGTTACATCATTATACTTCTGTGTTAGTGCAAATGTCAACATTATTTTTAGTATCGCAAAATTCTTTTTTTCTTTTTTTATCTTTAGACCAATACTATACTGCATCATGTTCTAGCAGTTTTCTTAGTGGAAGTGTGATTTCTGATATAAACTTTGAAAGATACTGTACCATTCTCAGGAATCTCATATAAAGGATTTATTAGAAAGCTTCTATACATTCACAAATGCATACATTTTCTCAGCATTTGGCTGTTAACCATTTTCTTTCATTTACTGACATGTAGTTCAAAGACATGTTTGACAGTTGGCTTTGTTTACCTTCATACCCCGTGAATTCCATCTGTCTAATAAAACTGATCAGTCATCTGTCATGTTCTGACTTCAATCTGTCTAATAACTGATCATTCATCTCGTGTGGTCTTGGTTTGTAGCACCCAGACTCGAATGTTATCAATAATGTTAAGAACTCCTAGCCTTTTATTCACAATTGCTATAGATCACCAGAACATCTTTGTTGCTGGTAAGATACCAAAAGGTACTTTTAAAATCTACATCTAACTAAAGGGATATAGAATATGGAAACTTTGGATTTTGCTTCATCCAGTTTTATTTTTCAAAATCCCTGGTTTGCATTAAGGACTGAAATGTATCTGATAGTAGGCATAGTAAGAGCTACTTGTCCCGGTCCCCTTCAATAAACACATCACACCGAATGACATTTGGCGACCTTTATTAAACTTCCATAACTTTAATTACCAATTTAATTTACAACTGGACATAGTATAGTTGATTCTAAACACAGCATAAAAATCTTTGTAATGTTAATCAGGACAGCATACCTGCTCATCCTGCCAGGTAACCAGCATCCATACCTTTGCTCACTTACTTTACTTATAAACCTCCTTGTAATGTTAATCAGGACAGCGTACCTGCTCATCCAAAGATGTCCCAGGACAACTTGGTTTGTTACCAAACCTCATTTATTTAATATCTTACAAGGGATAATGTTCTCTCTTGATTTACTTATTGAGAATTTATGAATCAATACAACTTTTGACATGGTCTTGTTTAACTGGGTCTATATTAGAACATTGAATGTTTAATAGTTCGAATCACTAAAGGCCGACCTTTAATGATCAAACTATTAAAACATCGAATGTTCCAAAAAAATATTCAAAAAAAAAAAAAGCCCCCCTGCACCCCCCGCTACTTAAATATACCAACTCCGAGACCGCACCACATTGAATCAAACGGAAATCTCACCTTACAGAGATTTCTGTTTACACATTCGATATTCTGAATATTCGCTATTGCCGTGTCGATGAAGAAGGATGTTATTGTAAATACTATTTTACCTTCTTTAGTTGTTACAGAAACTCAGTCCATAACAAATTTTGTTATAACCTGCAAGGTTAATCCCCTAGGAAATCATTATAGCTATTTTGAACTATTATAAATTTTAAATGGTCTTAACGTATAATTGTCTATCATTGAATGTTAATGGGCTAAATAACCATATTAAAAGAGCAAGCATTAATAAATACCTTTCTTTACATAAGACTGATATAGTATTTCTTCAGGAGACACATTTAATATTCCAAGACTTAAATAAGCTAACACTAAAAGACTATAAAATATCGACTAGTTCCCAATTTAATTACAAAAGAAGAGGTGTACTAATTATTTGGAAAAAAAGTCTAAGGCTTCCTGAAATTGTAAACTCATATATAGACAAAAAGGGTATGTTAACTTTAGTAGTAATTAAGCTTGAAAGGAAATACTATACACACATAAACTCTTACTGGATCCCTGGAATTGGTACAAAGTCAGTAAAGAAATACTTATACATTATAACTTTACATTCTAGAGGAGAAATGATAGTCGCAGGGGATTTTAATTGTATTCTTTCATCTGATGAAACTACGAGTTCTAAAACCTTCAAGACATCCCCTGTAGCAAAACACCTACATAATTATATCAATACAAGAAATTTAAAAGACATATACCATATAAAACTTCCCTCTTCCCTAAAGTTCTCTCACTATTCATATAGGTTTGGGACACAAGCTAATATAGATAAAGTCTTAGTGTAAAATTCTTTACAATCAAAAATAGATAATGTATTATTAATATCTTGTCCCCTTTCTGATCATAATGCCATTACTTTTAGTATAACTTTTCAAACTGAACCCTTAATACATTGCCAAAGAATACCATCTTATATTACGAAAATAAAAGGCTATCAAGAATGGATGTTATCAGAAATTAATCAGTTTTTAGAAACAAATAACAATGGAGAAGTATCAGATACAATTCTATGGGCCACCCTCAAAGTTGTATTATATGGAAAAGTTAAAATGTGATATATGCAAAACAGAAAGGAATGGGATAAAAGACTACAAAATATTCAAACTGAATTAGATAACTTAAAAGGTAATCTAACACCAAATGATAAGAAAGTCTTAGATAATATAAATAAACTAAACAAAGAATATCAAAATGTATTGCAACACAAAATATCTATAAATCTAGAGAAAATTAAATTATGTTCATACTCTGTCAATCCTAAAAGTCTGCATAGAATTGCAGTACGCTCAAAGTACTTGAAAGAAACAACTCACATAAAAGAAATTACATATGTTGAAAATATGAGAAAAATAAAAGCAACAAATTTAAATTCCATACTATAAGGTTTCAAAAAACACTGTGAGAATATAAATACTCTCAAACCAATAAATGTAAATATAAATCTAGACAAATTCTTATCTGATAATAGTCTAAAGACCTTATCCCCTGGGAATATTGCTAAAATTGATAGTCCTTTCACATTTACAGAACTAAAAAATCAAATAAACAACTTAAAAATGAATAAAGCACCTGGGTTAGATGGTTTAATTCCTGAAATATACAAAATCCTTCCTGATAATACCTTAAAAATACTACTAAACACATTTCGGGAAATCAAAACTACTTATAATATCCTACCATCATGGAGATATTCATTAATCTCTCCCATACTTAAACCTGATAAAGATCCTACTTCCTGTTCCTCCTATAGGCCCATCTCACTATTATAGATTATAAGATTTTCATGAGCATAATATCAAACAGAATCAATTCCATTATACCTAGCCTAATTGAGAAAGATCAGACGGGTTTTATTAAACACAGAAAAGTCCAAGGTAATATAATAAGACTTCTGACTCTTATAGATTTAGCTAATAAAAATAAAAATGAATTAACAATAATGAGTCTAGACATAAACAAAGTTTTTGATTCACTGACTTGTTCCTGTCTATTTAAAGCTTTACAACACTATAAATTTTCTCTAAATTTTATAAAATTAATTAGAAACCTTTATGAAGACTCTGTTTCTTTTGTAAAGATAAGCTCTTTCTTATCCCCCTCATTTAAACTTACAAAAGGAACAAAACAAGGTTGCCCTCTTTCCCCTTTAATTTTTGCTCTAGCTGTAGAACCACTAGCCAACTATATTAGAAATAATGTTCACATTAAAGGCTATAATTTAAATAGTAACATATTTCCAAAGATTCAGCTATTTGCGGATGATTTGTTACTAACTAGTGGAGACATTGATACATCTTTAGATCAGCTTCTTAACACATTAGATTTATTTGAAGGTTTATCTGGACTAAAATTTAATCATAACAAGACCCAGACTTTGTTAATAAATAAAAAAATGACTATGAAAATGAAAAGTTATAAATGCTTTAACTGGGGCAATACACAAATTAAATACCTGGGTGTTCAAATTAATTCCACTCTTAAGAATACAATTACTACAAACTATAATATATTAACAAATCTAATTGTTAATCTCACAGATAATTGGAACAAACTTTATTTTACTTTTGAGGACAGACTAATGCTAATTAAAATGATAGTGTTACCTAAAATTCTTACTAAAATTTCTGTGGTATCCTCAAAAATCCAGAATATCTTTACAAAGACGTGGCAAGTTGGGAAGAAGCAGGTATTAGTTTTCCTAATATTGAATATTATGTAAATGCTTCTATTTTTAATATAATCCTTTTTATGGTTAAACCCCTCATATAATTCATATCGGAAACTATTACATAAAAAAAAATGTATTAAACAATAATAGAACGTTAAATGACCCTCTAACTACAATACACCAAAATACCTTTATTTGGTCTTTAAAAATATACATACAAGATAAGCAGAAGTTAAAATCTTGCTCCTTTATCAGTCTAATAATAGCAAATTTCATGAAAATCACCCAATCTAACCAGTCAATTAAAAGCTTATTAATATTCATTTTTCCTATTGCTTATACTAATGAATGTTTAATATCTTTTGATAAAAATAAAATGCTTGAATTTAAAAATAATGACTTAATATACTGGAACAAATTCTTATCCACTAATGGAATTTATTCAGCTAACCACCTAATTACTAGATACAGCCTACATAATAATAACTGGATAGACATACAAATCTACAGAGAATTTATATATAACAAAACTATATTTTCCTTACAAACCCATGGAAACAACATACCTAAAACACTAGAACTTTTGACTAATGTAATTGATGGTTCTTTGAAAGGCACCTCATTTATATCCCTAATATATAAAGTCATTAGATCTGATAATAATCCCACAAATGCTTCTTTTTGGGAATACTCCACCAAAATAAATAATGGATAATTTACTACTAAAAACAAGAAATTACTTCTAAAATCAGTACAAAAAACCAACAATTTCTCCTTACTGGAAAATATACACATGGAAATTCCTCCACAGAAGTTATTATACACCTCAAAGAATTGCAAATATGTACAAAACAAATTATATGAAATGTTGGAGGTGTAAAGCTACAGAAGCGGACTGGATTCATATGATTGATGCATGTAATATGTTATCCCAATTTTGGAAGGAATTTGAATGTTTCTGTAAGGCCTTATGGAATGATAATTGTGAAATTTCAGGTTCACTCATTTTATTTAATGTACCAGTACCAGAAATCGTACGCAGATCTCAAACACACCTTCTTTGGTCAATACTTGCAGTTGCAAGAAAGGCTGTGACAAAAAATTGGAAAACTAACTCTCCTATATCTTTCAGAAATTAATTTATTTATTTAGCCAGGACCTTGGCGCTGCAGCGGTTAGCATTGCCACCTCACAGCAAGAGGTTCTCTGGTGTGATCCTCGGCTGGGGTGCCTTCTGTGCGGAGTCTGCATGTCCTCCCTGTGGTCGCGTGGGTTTCCTCCGGGTGCTCTGGTTTCCTCCCACATCCCGAAGACATGCTGTAGGTGGATTGGGCACTCTAAATTGGCCCTAGGTGTGAGTGTGTGCATGTATGTGCCTTCTGTGGAAGGTTGGGCACTGGGCTGGCAACTTGACACTGTAAAACTCCACTGCCAATCATGAGCGGTTAGGTGATCTGCTGTGGCGACCCCTAACTGGGAAAGAAGAAGAAGAAGCCAGGACCTTATGTGAAAAAGAAATATCTAGTTTAAAAATGAATACAAAGAATTTAACACACAAATTAATTGCTTGGGAAAAGTTACAATCATTACTAAAAAGTATTAGATGATTTCCTGAATGTATATAGAAGTATTTCCCTGTTATGGACTTTGTAAATAATTTGTTTCAGTTTTGAGTGTAAATATGTTATTACTGTTATTATTCTTGTTATAAAAAAAAAAAAAAAACATTTTTGAAAAAAAAAAAAAAGAAAATCCATTTGTAATACCATACAGAAAACAAATGTTCATAATTCTTTAACCATAAGCGGTAGACTAAAAATGTAAAATCAAAAGTTGTTCAGCAGGCACTGACCTTTCCAACAGTGTAAATATTGATAGTGCGTATATAAGGCGTTATTAAATATTTGCCAAGGAATGATGATACTGTGAATATTTTTTACCTTTTTGGTAAGACAAATCACAATACCTTGGTGAACGTACCATGTAGACCCATACAATTTGTAATTGATTTATTTGTATGAATGTCCACTTTAAAATGATACCTTAACCATTACTGTGTGATGCTTCATTATGGAGGTATTCACTGATCTCATCACCTGTAACAGACAGAGACTACATATCAGTATACAAGTTGTGTGGCTGAATGTCAACTTCAAAATGATGCATCATTTGTGTCGTCACCATGCTCCCTTGCGAAGATATGGGCATAATAATGAGAAGTATTGCAAATGTATAATTTTCATAATCCTACAAGAATAAACAGACTGTGATATCAATGCATGTATATTGCATACAGACACAGTTCCTTTACCATGTTGTAACTGTTAATACTGTCTTCAAAATGAGGTATTACTTAGCACATTGACATGCTCCCTTGCAAAGTTATTTACCAAAATAGTAAAAAAAAAAATCATAATTTCCATAACCTAAGTCCTAAACAAACTGTGATATCTGGACATGTGCACAGCATACAGACACAGTTCTTTTCTTGTGCTGTATGTACTGGATCTCTATTCAAAATGAGGTATCACTTGGTACAATTACATGCTCCTTACCAATGTTATTTACCAAAATAGTAAAAAAAAAAAAATCATAATTTCCATAACCTAAGTCCTAAACAAACTGTGATACCTGTACATATGAACGGCATACAAACACAGTTCTTTTATCTTCTTGTATGTACTGGAACTGTCTTCGAAATGAGGTATCACTTGGCACAATTACATGCTCCCTACCAAAGTTATTTACCAAAATTTGAAAACAATCATAATTTCCTTAAGCTAATTCCTAATCAAATTGTGATATCCGTGCACGTGTACAGCCCACAGGCACAGTTCTTTTACCATATTGTAAGGACTAATACCGTCTTCAAATGAAGTATTACTTAGTATGTTGACATGTTCCCTAGCAGAGGTACAATTACAATTCTTTTACTGTGTTCTAAGTAGTGAAAAAGGTTTCCATGAAATGTAATAAACTTTCACTTACCGTACTGCTCCTACTTGGTCATGGTTGTTTTCCATCATTTTTCACTAGGTACATGTTGCTAGTATGTCATGCATTGCTGCCATCATGCCATTGTGCAGATCCCTCAAGAACCGTTCAATGCCATCTTCATTTAGGTGAACTCCCTCACTTCTGAACAGGTGATCATCTTCTGCAGTGATGCTGATGTGGCTAATTGTAGATACGCCAACCCTGAGCATCACTCCATGCATGAAACCATTCTGCAACTGTATGGCCTTGTGCACTGCCCGTTGGCTGTTTGCATGTTTCCAGCTCTGGCAAGGGATTATATCAGACCACACAAAATGACAATGTGGCTGCCATGACCGCATGAGTTTAAAAATCTTCTTGATTGCAAACCTCAGCTGTCAAGTCGATGAATGATGACATCATTCCCTCCAATGTGCAAGACAAGAATGTCAGGCTCAGGGTAGATGGAACACTTATCTTCCAACAACCACAGAAGTCCACCCCAATGCATGCCTCTTCTTGCAATCCAGTGCACCTTTACGCTAGATGTGGGGAAGCTCAAGTTGTAGTATTATTTTATTTCTGGGAGCATGTCTGGCAGCCCAGTGAACGTAGGAATGGCCACACACCCACACTCTCACTTGTCATTCCCCTGCTCCTGAAACCATTTCAGTGTCCCAAGATAGAAGTACCTGCACAGGGAAGAAATGCAAGTCGATTACTGATGATGTTTGAGGGATTTATTGCATTACAATTATGTAGTATTATATAATGTTCATTACCTTGTTTGCCTGTTGGAATCTTCACTGCTATCCACATAACTGTGTTGCTGGAATAGCATGGCCAGAGCGTGACAGTTGCGTGTGGCTGCTTTCATGAAATATAATGAAAGCATTGACTATGGCCACATCCCATAAGAACCAGAATATCATAAAAACCTGGCATTTTAACAGAGGTGTGTACACTTTTTATATCCACTGTAGTGAGCATGTGATACAGAAAATTACTACATGATACAATACTCAGTTGCAGTAGTTCACAAAAGTATGAAGCATATAACCACAATGGGGATCTTACAGTGTATCACACAAATTATTGGCCTTGAAATGACTACATATAGACACAAAAAACAAATCTGGCTTGGGCATTCATCAGTATGATAACGACATATACTTATGTGAATAACAGTGACAGCTGCTGTGAGTTTTACCTGAGAAGTGATAATGACTCAGTGCTATTTTGTAACTGCTGTCATTATTAATATGCTAATGACCTGCATTTCATTACTGCAAAGTTATGCATGCTCAGACACAGGTGATAACTGCTTCACATAACCTGTTGAGTAGGCATTCATTATATTACCTTGTGCAGCTGTTATGTAACACGACTCATTATCATCTGTTCGGAGAAGACCTTAGTAATTCAGTAAAAATAGTATAACACTGACATATTCATAAGCCCTTCCTCCCACCTACAATTCCAGACATGACTGACAAAGCCATGATAAATGCACAAAATATATGGTAGCTCCATGCTGGTAGTAGTCAGCAAGTAATAACTGTTGTCTAACTCAGCAAATACTGAGTATAATCAGAAATGGAATGATACAAGCAGAAATGTCAAACGTATATGGTTGCTCTGTTTAATATATGGTTGCTCCGTCTAATTATTACTCCAAACAGTAGTAATTAATTTTATCTCACCTAACAATCCCTCTGGTTACAATAAGACCATGAAGCAAAAAAGGCAGAAATATTGTCAAAAATATCTGGTTGAGCAATGTCAACAATCAGCAATACAGTAAAAGCCTCTCAAACCACCCAGACATTATTGAGTTGGACGAAATACTGAATCAGAATATATGTGCAGAACATTTGGATATATTTATCAGAACTGCTCCTGTTATCCATCATTCCAACATTTCTACATAATAGTATTGTTACCTAGAGATATTGATGGAATAAGAAAGTGACTTACTAGAAAATTTTTCTAAGTAAAACAAGTCTATAACCATGAGTATAATATTATTCTTCCTATAACCATGAGTATATTATTGTTCTCCTTATAGCCATAAGTATAATATTATTCTCCTTATAGCCTTGAGTATAATATTATTCTCCTTATAACCATGAGTATAATATTATTCTCCTTATAGCCATGAGTATAATATTATTCTCCTTATAGCCATGAGTATATTATTCTCCTTATAACCATGAGTATAATAGTATTCTCCTTATAGCCATGAGTATAATATTATTCTCCTTATAGCCATGAGTATATTATTATTCTCCTTATAACGAGTATAATATTATTCTCCTTATAGCCATGAGTATATTATTATTCTCCTTATAACCATGAGTATATTATTATTCTCCTTATAACCATGAGTATAATATTATTGTCCTTATAGCCATGAGTATAATATTATTGTCCTTATAGCCATGAGTATAATATTATTCTCCTTATAACCATGAGTATAATATTATTCTCCTTATAACCATGAGTATAACATTATTCTCCTTATAGCCATGAGTCTAATATTATTCTCCTTATTGCCATGAGTATATTATTCTCCTTATAACCATGAGTATAATATTGTTCTCCTTATAGCCATGAGTCTAATATTATTCTCCTTATAGCCATGAGTATATTATTATTCTCCTTATAGCCATGAGTATAATATTATTCTCATTATAACCATGAGTATAACATTATTCTCCGTATAGCCATGAGTCTAATATTCTCCTTATAGCCATGAGTCTAATATTATTCTCCTTATAGCCATTAGTATAATATTATTCTCCCTATAGCCATGAGTATATTATTATTCTCCTTATAACCATGAGTCTAATACTATTCTCCTAATAGCCACGAGTCTAATATTATTCTCCTTATAGCCATGAGTATACTATTATTGTCCTTATAACCATGAGTCTAATATTATTCTCCTTATAGCCATGAGTCTAATATTATTCTCCTTATAGCCATGAGTCTAATATTATTCTCCTTATAGCCATGAGTATATTATTATTCTCCTTATAGCCATGAGTCTAATATTATTCTCCTTATAGCCATGAGTCTAATATTATTCTCCTTATAGCCATGAGTCTAATATTATTCTCCTTATAGCCATGAGTCTAATATTATTCTCCTTATAGCCATGAGTATAATATTATTGTCCTTATAACCATGAGTATAATATTATTCTCCTTATAACCATGAGTATAACATTATTCTCCTTATAGCCATGAGTCTAAAATTATTCTTCTTATAGCAATGAGCCCAATATTATTCTCCTTATAGCCATGAGTCTAATATTATTCTCCTTATAGGAGAGTAGCTCCTATAAGTAGCTTATAGGAGGAGTAGCTATACTCTTCAAAACTGGACTAGAAGTAAATAAAACTACTCATACCCCACCACACAGCAATCATGGTGAAATTCTTATCTCCAAACTCTCCCTCAACACAAACAAAACTATAAACATTATCTGCACTTATCTTCCCCCAGGCAACAATCCCCCCATATTAGAAGACCTACTAAACTGGTTCTCGATTAATCTCCCTCAAGAAACTATATTGCTAGGTGACTTTAACATAGATTGGAACGTTTGTAAACAAACTAATCCATCAACCCCTATCAACCTATATGGATTCCATCAAACCATTCACTCAACTACTAGAACAAATAAAAGCAATAACAAAGAAACCATACTAGACTGGATCTTGACAAATAGTCCCCTACAAAAGTACTCAACAGGAACCCTCCCAGATGACCTTAGTGACCACTCACTAACATACATTATAAGGCACAAAACACATCTAGAAACACCTCCCCTAATTCGCTTATCTCGCAGCAAAAAACATTTTGACCTCCATCAGTTTCTAAATGAACTTAGCCTAGTTACCTGGTTACCACTAAAGAGTCTCCCAATAGATGACGCTGTTAACCACTTTAATACAACCTTCTTACTATTCTTGATCGGCATGCCCCCATGCATTCTATACACACAAAAAGTAAGACAGCTCAATGGCTTACAAGCAACACTAAACAACTTATCCTTACTAGGAATAAAGCCTGGACTAAATGGCGAACCACTAAGGACTCTTTTGATCACCTTAGCTTCAAACAAAAAAGAAATATGACTAAACTAGCTATCATACAAGATGAAAAGAACTTTTACACACAACTACAGCAATCCTCCCACCTACAACCAAAGAAATTCTGGAAATCTATTAACTCACTACTATCCCCTGGCAAAGTTGAAACCCCTAGTCCACTAGGCTCCTGCCCAGACTCTCCCTTACAAACAGCAAATGCTTTCAATAACTTTTTTACTTCTACAATACTTAACCTAGCCAACCAACAAAGCCCAGACCCCTCACTACTAGGTAACCCAAGCTGCACACCACCACCATTTCAACTTAAACCCATACCTACTTCCTATATTCGATATCTACTTCAGAAACTCAAACCTTCCACCTCCTCAGCAGACAAATTGCCAGCTGAATATCTTCAGTTAAGTGCTAATGCTATTGCTTACCCTATCTCTATTCTAATCAACAGAACCATTAGAGAAAGTACTATACCTTCACTCTGGAAAATCTCCCACATCATCCCTCTCTTCAAAGGTGGTGAATCATTTGAGTATTCTAACTACCGCCCCATAGCACTACTATCTCCTATTGCAAAAATAATGGAGAAATGCATTGACAAACACTTACTTAATCACCTCCTATCCAACAATCTCCTCAAGAACTGCCAACATGGCTTTCGTCCCTGCCATAGCACCACCTCAGCCTTAGTATCCTTTATCGACTCCATTAATAAAAACCGTAATAACAATCTTCTTACATCAGCATTTTTTGTAGACCTGTCAAAAGCCTTTGACATGGTGAACCACCAACTACTCTTACATCGTTTAAAATCTCTCTCACTCAATAACTCTGCCTTAAGCTGGTTTACTTCATACCTTCATAATCGGAAACAAGCCGTGTTATGGAACAACAATCTTTCAGAACTTCTCCCCACCACTTTAGGAGTCCCCCAGGGCTCCATCTTAGGTCCTCTTTTATTGTCCATCTTTATTAACGATCTGCATCTTGCCACTCCTCTAACTACTTGTATTCAGTACGCTGACGATACCACCATCATTTGCTCTGCCACCAACCAAACTGACCTTCACTCCATTACCCAAAAAACTTTTACCACCATAGAGCAATGGTTCTCCAATCACTGTCTTCTCTTAAACCCTAAGAAAACTAAACTTCTCCTCTTTTTACCTACACACCTCTCTCCCTCTATTAACTTCACACTTTCTTCAAATAATGGCACCCTTATCTCTCCAGACCAAACTACCAAACTTTTAGGCATAACTATTGACAACCTACTTAAATATGACTTCCATATTAACTCCATCATAAAAGCAATGAATAGAAAATTAGGTTCCCTCTACAGAATCAAATCTTACTTAACTCCTGAAGCAAGAACTACTATAGCTAGAACCCATCTTACCTCTACTCTACTATATGCTTCCTCTATATATACTAACCTTTCTAAACATAGCATCAACAAGCTTACTGCAGCCTACAACAACATTGCCAGATTTGCCACTGCCTCACCATATAGAACACACCACTGCCTGAACCTTCGTAACCTAGGGTGGCTAGAGTTACCCCACCTAATTCAATACTATCAGCTTACAATTGCCCATAAAGCCCTTTACCACCCAGAAAATACACCAATGCTCTCTACCCTTATAAAACCCTATAACAACCTAAAAAACCTTCGCTCTTCCAATAAACTACTGATTCAAACTCATCGATCAAAAAACACAGCAGGTGACTCTTTATTTTCCAACTCAGTTGGCAAAATTTGGAATCAACTTCCACCAGATCTAACAGCCCAAACTTCCCTAACACTATTTAAAACTAAACTGAAACACTTTCTAACCAACCACTGGCTATGCTCCTGCAATAACCCCAGCTAATCTTAACCCCCTCCCATCTCCAGTATCCTTTTCATCTTCCCTCATCTCTATTTTTTTATCTATTCACTCCTACTTAGAAATTACTCTCTTATCTATAAACTATACTTGTCTCTAAACTCTTTAGCTAACTTTTAAACTATTTAACTTCTCTGTCTCTCACTATGCTTATCAGTACTCTAGTAATATCTGTATCTCCCTATCACCTTTTTCTCTACATCCTCTTATTGTGGTTTAAATGCCTTGTGTATTTGTACTGTAAATGCCTTATGTATTTTGTATTTACTTGTGTTATCATGTAGTAGATAGCGGAGCTTTTCTCCTCGGGCCTCCACTGAAAATGGACATGCATCCAGTTGGACTAGCCCGGTTAACAAATGTAAAATAAATAAATAAAATAAATAAATAAATTATAGCCATCAGTCTAATATTATTCTCCTTACAACCATGAGTATAATATTATTCTCCCTATAGCCATGAGTATATTATTATTCTCCTTATAACCATGAGTATAATATTATTCTCCTTATAGCCATGAGTCTAATATTATTCTCCTAATAGCCATGAGTATAATATTATTCTCCCTATAGCCATGAGTATATTATTATTCTCCTTATAACCAGGAGTCTAATATTATTCTCCTAATAGCAATGATTCCAATATTATTCTCCTTATAAGCATGAGTCTAATATTATTCTCCTTATAGCCATGAGTCTAATATTATTCTCCTTATAGCCATGAGTATAATATTATTGTCCTTAGAACCATGAGTCTAATATTATTCTCCTTATAGCCATGAGTCTAATATTATTCTCCTTATAGCCATGAGTATATTATTATTCTCCTTATAGCCATGAGTCTAATATTATTCTCCCTATAGCCATGAGTATGTTATTATTCTCCTTATAACCATGAGTCTAATATTATTCTCCTTATAGCAATGAGTCCAATATTATTCTCCTTATAACCATGAGTCTAATATTATTCTCCTTATAGCCATGAGTCTAATATTATTCTCCTTATAGCCATGAGTATATTATTGTCCTTATAACCATGAGTCTAATATTATTCTCCTTATAGCCATGAGTCTAATACTATTCTCCTTATAGCCATGAGTCTAATATTATTCTCCCTATAGCCATGAGTATATTATTATTCTCCTTATAACCATGAGTCTAATATTATTCTCCTTATAGCAATGAGTCCAATATTATTCTCCTTATAACCATGAGTCTAATATTATTCTCCTTATAGCCATGAGTCTAATATTATTCTCCTTATAACCATGAGTATAATATTATTCTCTTTATAGCCATGAGTCTAATATTATTCTCCTTATAACCATGAGTATAATATTATTGTCCTTATAACCATGAGTATAATATTATTCTCCTTATAGCCATGAGTATATCATTATTGTCCTTATAACCATGAGTATATTATTATTCTCCTTATAGCCGTGAGTCTAATATTATTCTCCTTATAACCATGAGTATAATATTATTCTCCTTATAACCATGAGTATAATATTATTGTCCTTATAACCATGAGTATAATATTATTGTCCTTATAGCCAGGAGTATAATATTATTGTCCTTATAACCATGAGTCTAATATTATTCTCCTTATAGCCATGATTCTAATATTATTCTCCTTATAGCCATGAGTATAATATTATTCTCCTTATAGCCATGAGTATATTATTATTCTCCTTATAGCCATGAGTCTAATATTATTCTCCTTATAGCCATGAGTCTAATATTATTCTCCTTATAGCCATGAGTATACTATTATTGTCCTTATAACCACGAGTCTAATATTATTCTCCTTATAGCCATAAGTCTAATATTATTCTCCTTATAACCATGAGTATAATATTATTGTCCTTATAACCATGAGTATAATATTATTGTCCTTATAGCCAGGAGTATAATATTATTGTCCTTATAAACATGAGTCTAATATTATTCTCCTTATAGCCATGAGTATAATATTATTCTCCTTATAGCCATGAGTATATTATTATTCTCCTTATAGCCATGAGTATATTATTATTCTCCTTATAGCCATGAGTCTAATATTATTCTCCTTATAGCAATGAGTCCAATATTATTCTCCTTATAGACATGAGTATAATATTATTCTCCCTATAGCCATGAGTCTAATATTATTCTCCTTATAGCCATGAGTCTAATATTATTCTCCTTATAGCCATGAGTCTAATATTATTCTCCTTATAGCCATGAGTCTAATATTATTCTCGTTATAGCCATGAGTATAATATTATTCTCCTTATAGCCATGAGTATATTATTATTCTCCTTATAACCGTGAGTCTAATATTATTCTCCTTATAGCAATGAGTCCAATATTACTCTCCTTATAACCATGAGTATAATATTATTCTCCTTATAGCCATGAGTCTAATATTATTCTCCTTATAGCCATGAGTATAATGTTATTGTCCTTATAACCATGAGTCTAATATTATTCTCCTTATAGCAATGAGTCCAATATTATTCTCCTTATAACCATGAGTCTAATATTATTCTCCTTATAGCCATGAGTCTAATATTATTCTCCTTATAGCAATGAGTCCAATATTATTCTCCTTATAACCATGAGTCTAATATTATTCTCCTTATAGCCATGAGTCTAATATTATTCTCCTTATAACCATGATTATAATATTATTCTCCTTATAGCCATGAGTCTAATATTATTCTCCTTATAACCATGAGTCTAATATTATTGTCCTTATAACCATGAGTAGAATATTATTCTCCTTATAGCCATGAGTATATTATTATTGTCCTTATAACCATAAGTATATTATTATTCTCCTTATAGCCGTCAGTCTAATATTATTCTCCTTATAGCAATGAGTCTAATATTATTCTCCTTATAACCATGAGTCTAATATTATTGTCCTTATAACCATGAGTATAATATTATTGTCCTTATAACCATGAGTCTAATATTATTCTCCTTATAGCCATGAGTATAATATTATTCTCCATATAGCCATGAGTCTAATATTATTCTCCTTATAACCATGAGTATAATATTATTCTCCTTATAACCATGAGTATAATATTATTCTCCTTATAACCATGGGTATAATATTATTCTCCTTATAGCCATGAGTATATTATTATTCTCCTTATAGCCATCAGTCTAATATTATTCTCCTTATAGCCATGAATCTAATATTATTCTCCTTATAGCCACGAGTATATTATTATTCTCCATATAGCCACGAGTATATTATTATTCTCCTTATAACCATGAGTATAATATTATTCTCCTTATAGCCATGAGTATAATATTATTCTCCCTATAACCATGAGTATATTATTATTCTCCTTATAACCATGATTATAATATTATACTCCTTATAACCATGAGTATAATATTATTGTCCTTATAGCCATGAGTATATTACTATTCTCCTTATAACCATGAGTATAATATTATTCTCCTTATAACCATGAGTATATTATTATTCTCCTTACAACCATGAGTATAATATTATTCTCCCTATAGCCATGAGTATATTATTATTCTCCTTATAACCATGAGTATAATATTATTCTCCTTATAGCCACGAGTCTAATATTATTCTCCTAATAGCCATGAGTATAATATTATTCTCCCTATAGCCATGAGTATATTATTATTCTCCTTATAACCAGGAGTCTAATATTATTCTCCTTATAGCCATGAGTCTAATATTATTCTCCTTATAACCATGAGTCTAATATTATTCTCCTTATAGCCATGAGTCTAATATTATTCTCCTTATAGCCATGAGTATAATATTATTCTCCTTATAACCATGAGTATAATATTATTCTCCTTATAGCCATGAGTCTAATATTATTCTCCTTATAGCCATGAGTATAATATTATTCTCCTTATAACCATGAGTCTAATATTATTCTCCTTATAACCATGAGTATATTATTATTCTCCTTATAACCATGAGTATAATATTATTCTCCTTATAACCATGAGTATAATATTATTCTCCTTATAACCATGAGTATAATATTATTCTCCTTATAACCATGAGTATAATATTATTCTCCTTATAACCATGAGTATAATATTATTCTCCTTATAACCATGAGTATAATATTATTGTCCTTATAACCATGAGTATAATATTATTCTCCTTATAGCCATGAGTCTAATATTATTCTCCTTATAACCATGAGTATAATATTATTCTCCTTATAGCCATGAGTATAATATTATTCTCCTTATAACCATGAGTATAATATTATTCTCCTTATAACCATGAGTATAATATTATTCTCCTTATAGCCATGAGTATAATATTATTCTCCTTATAACCATGAGTATAATATTATTCTCCTTATAACCATGAGTATATTATTATTCTCCTTATAACCATGAGTATATTATTATTCTCCTTATAACCTTGAGTATAATATTATTTTCCTTATAACCATGAGTCTAATATTATTCTCCTTATAACCATGAGTATATTATTATTCTCCTTATAACCATGAGTCTAATATTATTCTCCTTATAACCATGAGTATAATATTATTCTCCTTATAGCCATGAGTATATTATTATTCTCCTTATAACCATGAGTCTAATATTATTCTCCTTATAGCCATGAGTCTAATATTATTCTCCTTATAACCATGAGTATATTATTATTTTCCTTATAACCAAGAGTATAATATTATTCTCCTTATAGCCATGGGTATAATATTATTCTCCTTATAGCCATGGGCATAATATTATTCTCCTTATAGCCACGAGTATAATATTATTCTCCTTATAACCATGAGTATAATATTATTCTCCTTATAACCATGAGTATAATATTATTCTCCTTATAACCATGAGTATAATAGTATTCTCCTTATAACCGTGAGTATAATATTATTCTCCTTATAACCATGAGTATAATATTATTCTTCTTATAACCACGAGTATAATATTATTCTCCTTATAGCCATGGGTATAATATTATTCTCCTTATAGCCATGGGTATAATATTATTCTCCTTATAACCATGAGTATAATAATATTCTCCTTATAACCACGAGTATAATAGTATTCTCCTTATAGCCATGAGTATAATATTATTCTCCTTATAACCATGAGTATAATATTATTCTCCTTATAACAATGAGTCTAATATTATTCTCCTTATAACCATGAGTATAATATTATTCTCCTTATAACCATGAGTATAATATTATTCTCCTTATAGCCATGAGTATAATATTATTCTCCTTATAACCATGAGTATAATATTATTCTCCTTATAACCATGATTATAATAGTATTCTCCTTATAACCACGAGTATAATAGTATTCTCCTTATAATCGTGAGTATAATATTATTCTCCTTATAACCATGAGTATAATATTATTCTTCTTATAACCACGAGTATAATATTATTCTCCTTATAGCCATGGGTATAATATTATTCTCCTTATAGCCATGGGTATAATATTATTCTCCTTATAACCATGATTATAATAGTATTCTCCTTATAACCATGAGTATAATAATATTCTCCTTATAACCACGAGTATAATAGTATTCTCCTTATAGCCATGAGTATAATATTATTCTCCTTATAACCATGAGTATAATAGTATTCTCCTTATAACCACAAGTATAATAGTATTCTCATTATAACCATGAGTATAATATTATTCTCCTTATAACCATGAGTATAATATTATTCTCCTTATAACCATGAGTATAATATTATTCTCCTTATAACCATGAGTATATTATTATTCTCCTTATAACCATGAGTATAATATTATTCTCCTTATAACCATGAGTATAATATTATTCTCCTTATAACCATGAGTATAATATTATTCTCCTTATAACCATGAGTATAATATTATTCTCCTTATAACCATGAGTATAATAGTATTCTCCTTATAACCATGAGTATAATATTATTCTCCTTATAACCACGAGTATAATATTATTCTCCTTATAACCACGAGTATAATATTATTCTCCTTATAACCATGAGTATAATATTATTCTCCTTATAACCATGAGTATAATAGTATTCTCCTTATAACCATGAGTATAATATTATTCTCCTTATAACCATGAGTATAATATTATTCTCCTTATAACCATGAGTATAATATTATTCTCCTTATAACCATGAGTATAATAATATTCTCCTTATAACCATGAGTATAATATTATTCTCCTTATAACCACGAGTATAATATTATTCTCCTTATAACCATGAGTATAATAGTATTCTCCTTATAACCATGAGTATAATATTATTCTCCTTATAACCATGAGTATAATATTATACTCCTTATAACCATGAGTATTATATTATTCTCCTTATAACCATGAGTATATTATTATTTTCCTTATAACCATGAGTATAATATTATTCTCCTTATAACCATGAGTATATTATTATTCTCCTTATAACCATGAGTATAATATTATTCTCCTTATAACCATGAGTATATTATTATTCTCCTTATAACCATGAGTATAATATTATTTTCCTTATAACCATGAGTATAATATTATTCTCCTTATAACCATGAGCATACTACTATTCTCCTTATAACCATGAGTATAATATTATTCTCCTTATAACCATGAGTATAATATTATTCTCCTTATAACCATGAGTATAATATTATACTCCTTATAACCATGAGTATTATATTATTCTCCTTATCACCATGAGTATAATATTATTCTCCTTATAACCATGAGTATAATATTATTCTCCTTATAACCATGAGTATAATATTATTCTCCTTATAACCATGAGTATAATATTATTCTCCTTATAACCATGAGTATAATATTATTCTCCTTATAACCATGAGTATAATATTATTCTCCTTATAACCATGAGTATAATATTATTCTCCTTATAACCATGAGTATAATATTATTCTCCTTATAACCATGAGTATAATATTATTCTCCTTATAACCATGAGTATAATATTATTCTCCTTATAACCATGAGTATAATATTATTCTCCTTATAACCATGAGTATAATATTATTCTCCTTATAACCATGAGTATAATATTATTCTCCTTATAACCATGAGTATAATATTATTCTCCTTATAACCATGAGTATAATATTATTCTCCTTATAACCTTGAGTATAATATTATTCTCCTTATAACCATGAGTATACTATTATTCTCCTTATAACCATGAGTATAATATTATTCTCCTTATAACCATGAGTATAATATTATTCTCCTTATAACCATGATTATAATATTATACTCCTTATAACCATGAGTATAATATTATTCTCCTTATAACCATGAGTATAATATTATTGTCCTTATAACCATGAGTATAATATTATTCTCCTTATAACCATGAGTATAATATTATTCTCCTTATAACCATGAGTATAATATTATTCTCCTTATAACCATGAGTATAATATTATTCTCCTTATAACCATGAGTATAATATTATTCTCCTTATAACCATGAGTATAATATTATTCTCCTTATAACCATGAGTATAATATTATTCTCCTTATAACCATGAGTATAATATTATTCTCCTTATAACCATGAGTATAATAGTATTCTCCTTATAACCATGAGTATAATATTATTCTCCTTATAACCATGAGTATAATATTATTCTCCTTATAACCATGAGTATAATATTATTCTCCTTATAACCATGAGTATAATATTATTCTCCTTATAACCATGAGTATAATATTATTCTCCTTATAACCATGAGTATAATATTATTCTCCTTATAACCATGAGTATAATATTATTCTCCTTATAACCATGAGTATAATAATATTCTCCTTATAACCATGAGTATTATATTATTCTCCTTATAACCATGAGTATAATATTATTCTCCTTATAACCATGAGTATAATATTATTCTCCTTATAACCATGAGTATAATTATTATTCTCCTTATAACCATGAGTATAATATTATTCTCCTTATAACCATGAGTATATTATTATTCTCCTTATAACCATGAGTATAATATTATTCTCCTTATAACCATGAGTATAATATTATTCTCCTTATAACCATGAGTATAATATTATTCTCCTTATAACCATGAGTATAATATTATTCTCCTTATAACCATGAGTATATTATTATTCTCCTTATAACCATGAGTATAATATTATTCTCCTTATAACCATGAGTATAATATTATTCTCCTTATAACCATGAGTATAATATTATTGTCCTTATAACCATGAGTATAATATTATTGTCCTTATAACCATGAGTCTAATATTATTCTCCTTATAACCATGAGTATAATATTATTCTCCTTATAACCATGAGTATAATATTATTCTCCTTATAACCATGAGTATATTATTATTCTCCTTATAACCATGAGTATAATATTATTCTCCTTATAACCATGAGTATAATATTATTCTCCTTATAACCATGAGTATATTATTATTCTCCTTATAACCATGAGTATATTATTATTCTCCTTATAACCATGAGTATAATATTATTCTCCTTATAACCATGAGTATAATATTATTCTCCTTATAACCATGAGTATATTATTATTCTCCTTATAACCATGAGTATAATATTATACTCCTTATAACCATGAGTATAATATTATTCTCCTTATAACCATGAGTATAATATTATTCTCCTTATAACCATGAGTATAATATTATTCTCCTTATAACCATGAGTATATTATTATTCTCCTTATAACCATGAGTATAATATTATTCTCCTTATAACCATGAGTATAATATTATTCTCCTTATAACCATGAGTATAATATTATTCTCCTTATAACCATGAGTATATTATTATTCTCCTTATAACCATGAGTATAATATTATTCTCCTTATAACCATGAGTATATTATTATTCTCCTTATAACCATGAGTCTAATATTATTCTCCTTATAGCAATGAGTCTAATATTATTCTCCTTATAACCATGAGTCTAATATTATTCTCCTTATAACCATGAGTATAATATTATTGTCCTTATAACCATGAGTATAATATTATTGTCCTTATAACCATGAGTATAATATTATTCTCCTTATAACCATGAGTATATTATTATTCTCCTTATAACCATGAGTATAATATTATTCTCCTTATAGCCATGAGTATATTATTATTCTCCTTATAACCATGAGTATATTATTATTCTCCTTATAACCATGAGTATAATAATATTCTCCTTATAACCATGAGTATAATATTATTCTCCTTATAACCACGAGTATAATATTATTCTCCTTATAACCATGAGTATAATATTATTCTCCTTATAACCATGAGTATAATAGTATTCTCCTTATAACCATGAGTATAATAATATTCTCCTTATAACCATGAGTATAATATTATTCTCCTTATAGCCACGAGTATAATATTATTCTCCTTATAACCATGAGTATAATATTATTCTCCTTATAACCATGAGTATATTATTATTCTCCTTATAACCATGAGTATAATATTATTCTCCTTATAACCATGAGTATAATATTATTCTCCTTATAACCATGAGTATAATATTATTCTCCTTATAACCATGAGTATAATATTATTCTCCTTATAACCATGAGTATAATATTATTCTCCTTATAACCATGAGTATAATATTATTCTCCTTATAACCATGAGTATATTATTATTCTCCTTATAACCATGAGTATAATATTATTCTCCTTATAACCATGAGTATAATATTATTCTCCTTATAACCATGAGTATAATATTATTCTGCTTATAACCATGAGTATAATATTATTCTCCTTATAACCACGAGTATAATATTATTCTCCTTATAACCATGAGTATAATAATATTCTCCTTATAACCATGAGTATAATATTATTCTCCTTATAGCCACGAGTATAATATTATTCTCCTTATAACCATGAGTATAATAGTATTCTCCTTATAACCATGAGTATAATATTATTCTCCTTATAACCACGAGTATAATATTATTCTCCTTATAACCATGAGTATAATAATATTCTCCTTATAACCATGAGTATAATATTATTCTCCTTATAACCATGAGTATAATATTATTCTCCTTATAGCCATGAGTCTAATATTATTCTCCTTATAGCAATGAGTATATTATTATTCTCCTTATAACCATGAGTATAGTATTATTCTCCTTATAGTCATGAGTATAATATTATTCTCCTTATAACCATGAGTATAATATTATACTCCTTATAACCATGAGTATTATATTATTCTCCTTATAACCATGAGTATATTATTATTCTCCTTATAACCATGAGTATATTATTATTCTCCTTATAACCATGAGTATAATATTATTCTCCTTATAACCATGAGTATAATATTATTCTCCTTATAACCATGAGTATATTATTATTCTCCTTATAACCATGAGTATATTATTATTCTCCTTATAACCATGAGTATAATATTATTCTCCTTATAACCATGAGTATAATATTATTCTCCTTATAACCATGAGTATATTATTATTCTCCTTATAACCATGAGTATAATATTATTCTCCTTATAACCATGAGTATATTATTATTCTCCTTATAACCATGAGTATATTATTATTCTCCTTATAACCATGAGTATAATATTATTCTCCTTATAACCATGAGTATAATATTATTCTCCTTATAACCATGAGTATATTATTATTTTCCTTATAACCATGAGTATAATATTATTCTCCTTATAACCATGAGTATATTATTATTCTCCTTATAACCAGGCATATATTATTATTCTCCTTATAGCCATGAGTCTAATATTATTCTCCTTATAACCATGAGTATAATATTATTCTCCTTATAACCATGAGTATATTATTATTCTCCTTATAACCATGAGTATAATATTATTCTCCTTATAACCATGAGTATATTATTATTCTCCTTATAGTCATGAGTATAATATTATTCTCCTTATAACCATGAGTATAATATTATACTCCTTATAACCATGAGTATTATATTATTCTCCTTATAACCATGAGTATAATATTCTACTCCTTATAACCATGAGTATAATATTATTCTCCTTATAACCATGAGTATAATATTATTCTCCTTATAACCATGAGTATAATATTATTCTCCTTATAACCATGAGTATAATATTATTCTCCTTATAACCATGAGTATAATATTATTATCCTTATAACCATGAGTATATTATTATTCTCCTTATAACCATGAGTATAATATTATTCTCCTTATAGCCATGAGTATAATATTATTCTCCATATAGCCATGAGTCTAATATTATTCTCCTTATAACCATGAGTATAATATTATTCTCCTTATAGCCATGAGTATAATATTATTCTCCTTATAACCATGGGTATATTATTATTCTCCTTATAACCATGAGTATAGTATCATTCTCCTTATAGTCATGAGTATAATATTATTCTCCTTATAACCATGGGTATATTATTATTCTCCTTATAACCATGAGTATAATATTATACTCCTTATAACCATGAGTATAATATTATTCTCTTTATAACCATGAGTATATTATTATTCTCCTTATAACCATGAGTATATTATTATTCTCCTTATAACCATGAGTAAAATATTATTCTCCTTATAACCATGAGTATAATATTATTCTCCTTATAACCATGAGTATATTATTAGTCTCCTTATAACCATGAGTATAATATTATACTCCTTATAACCATGATTATAATATTATTCTCCTTTTAACCATGAGTATATTATTATTCTCCTTATAACCATGAGTATAATATTATACTCCTTATAACCATGAGTATAATATTATTCTCCTTATCACCATGAGTATAATATTATTCTCCTTATAACCATGAGTATATTATTATTCTCCTTATAACCATGAGTATATTATTATTCTCCTTATAACCATGAGTATAATATTATTCTCCTTATAACCCTGAGTATAATATTATTCTCCTTATAACCATGAGTATATTATTATTCTCCTTATAACCATGAGTATAATATTATACTCCTTATAACCATGAGTATAATATTATTCTCCTTATAACCATGAGTATATTATTATTCTCCTTATAACCATGAGTATAATATTATTCTCCTTATAACCATGAGTATATTATTATTCTCCTTATAACCATGAGTATAATATTATTCTCCTTATAACCATGAGTATAATATTATTCTCCTTATAACCATGAGTATATTATTATTCTCCTTATAACCATGAGTATAATATTATTCTCCTTATAACCATGAGTATATTATTATTCTCCTTATAACCATGAGTATAATATAATTCTCCTTATAACCATGAGTATAATATAATTCTCCTTATAACCATGAGTATAATATTATTCTCCTTATAACCAGGCGTATATTATTATTCTCCTTATAGCCATGAGTCTAATAGTATTCTCCTTATATCCATGAGTTTAATATTATTCTCCTTATAGCCATGAGTCTAATATTATTCTCCTTATAGCAATGAGTATATTATTATTCTCCTTATAACCATGAGTATAATATTATTCTCCTTATAACCATGAGTATAATATTATTCTCCTTATAACCATGAGTATATTATTATTCTCCTTATAACCATGAGTATAATATTATTCTCCTTATAGCCATGAGTCTAATATTATTCTCCTTATAACAATGAGTATATTATTATTCTCCTTACAACCATGAGTATATTATTATTCTCCTTATAGCCATGAGTATAATATTATTGTCCTTACAACCATGAGTATAATATTATTCTCCTTATAACCATGAGTATATTATTATTTTCCTTATAACCATGAGTATAATATTATTCTCCTTATAACCATGAGTATATTATTATTCTCCTTATAACCATGAGTATAATATTATTCTCCTTATAACCATGAGTATATTATTATTCTCCTTATAGCCATGAGTATATTATTATTCTCCTTATAACCATGAGTATAATATTATTATCCTTATAACCATGAGTATATTCTTCTTCTTCTTATAGCCATGAGTATAATATTATTGTCCTTACAACCATGATTATAATATTATTCTCCTTATAGCCATGAGTATAATATTATTCTCCGTATAACCATGAGTATATTATTATTCTCCTTATAACCATGAGTATAATATTATACTCCTTAAAACCATGAGTATAATATTATTCTCCTTATAGCCATGAGTATAACATTATTCTCCTTATAACCAGGCATATAATGTTATTCTCCTTATAGCCATGAATCTAATATTATTCTCCTTATAGCCATGAGTATAATATTATTCCCCTTATAACCATGAGTATAATATTATTCTCCTTATAGCCATGAGTATAATATTATTCTCCTTATAACCATGGGTATAATATTATTGTCCTTATAGCCATGAGTATAATATTATTATCCTTATAACAATGAGTCTAATATTATTCTCCTTATAAACATGAGTATATTATTATTATTCTTGTAACCATGAGTATAATATTATTCTCCTTATAGTCATGAGTATAATATTATTCTCCTTATAGCCATGAGTATAATATTATTCTCCTTATAACCATGAGTATATTATTATTCTCTTTATAACCATGAGTCTAATATTATTCTCCTTATAGCCAGGAGTATAATATTATTCTCCTTATAACCATGTGTATATTATTATTCTGCTTATAGCCATGAGTATAATATTATTCTCCTTATAGCCATGAGTATAATATTATTCTCCTTATAGCCATTAGTATATTATTATTCTCCTTATAACCATGAGTATAATATTATTCTCATTATAGCCATGAGTATAATATTATTCTCCTTATAGCCATGAATATATTATTCCCTTATAACCATAAGTATATTATTCTCCTTATAACCATGAGTATAATATTGTTCTCCTTATAGCCATGAGTATAATAGTATTTTCCTTATAGCCATGAGTATAATATTGTTCTCCTTCTAGCCATGAGTATATTATTATTCTCCCTATAGCCATGAGTCTAATATTATTCTCTTATAGCCATGAGTATGTTATTATTCTCCTTATAACCATGAGTATAATATTATTCTCCTTATAACCATGAGTATAATATTGTTCTCCTTATAGCCATGAGTATAATAGTATTCTCCTTATAGCCATGAGTATATTATTATTCTCCTTATAACCATGAGTATAATATTTTTCTCCTTATAGCCATGAGTATATTATTATTCTCCTTATAACCATGAGTATAATATTATTGTCCTTATAGCCATGAGTATAATATTATTGTCCTTATAGCCATGAGTATAATATTTTTCTCCTTATAGCCATGAGTATAATATTATTCTCCTTATAACAATGAGTCTAATATTATTCTCCTTATAACCATGAGTATAATATTATTCTTTTTATAGCCATGAGTCTAATATTATTCTCCTTATAACCATGAGTATATTATTATTCTCCTTATAACCATGAGTCTAATATTATTCTCCTTATAACAATGAGTCTAATAGTATTCTCCTTATAACCATGAGTATAATATTATTCTTTTTATAGCCATGAGTCTAATAGACAAACTTTCCAGATTTTAAGTATTTTTTTCTGCATTTTCGACCTTTTGTGACTTTCGACGACTATTTCTGCCTATTTTATAGAGTTTATACCTGTTTTTCCTGTTTTTATAAGCTTGAATTGTTTACTGCCCTTCCTAGTTTAAGTTTGCTTAAAAGTTAAACTACAGGCTAATACACTCAAGTGTACTAGCCTTTGATAGCATTTAATCGAAAAAGCAAAGCATTTATTGTGTTTTCTGTCTATCTGTGTAAAAAAAACTTGAAAAAAAACAAAAAAATATTCTTTTCTCCATACTTTCCTGACTAGTTTGCTCCAGTGATCAGATTTTGCTGATCCCTGGGCTTTGTCTTGGTTCCTGTGTGTCTCCATTTTCCTTGTTTGGACAGGGGGAAGTTTCTTTACTCACCAGTAAGAGTGGGGAGTACTGAGCTGCCTTTTTGTCCTCAGAGGAGTGGTTTAGGACAGTAACTTGCAGTTCATTGTCCATTTTGGGTCATTTCCTGCCTTTTCCAGCCCCCTGCTATAAAGCACGCTTTGGCAGGCTTTTCTGGCTGTAGAGAACTCAGCACAGCTCCTCGTGGTATCCAGCAGATTTCCTAGAGCAGCAGAGACCAGAAAAGACAAACTTTCCAGATTTTAAGTATTTTTTTCTGCATTTTCGACCTTTTGTGACTTTCGACGACTATTTCTGCCTATTTTATAGAGTTTATACCTGTTTTTCCTGTTTTTATAAGCTTGAATTGTTTACTGCACTTCCTAGTTTAAGTTTGCTTAAAAGTTAAACTACAGGCCAATACACTCAAGTGTACTAGTCTTTGATAGCATTTAATCGAAAAAGCAAAGCATTTATTGTGTTTTCTGTCTATCTGTGTAAAAAAACTTGAAAAAAACCAAAAAAATATTGTTTTCTCCATACTTTCCTGACTAGTTTGCTCCAGTGATCAGATTTTGCTGATCCCTGGGCTTTGTCTTGGTTCCTGTGTTTCTCCATTTTCCTTGTTTGGTCAGGGGGAAGTTTCTTTACTCACCAGTGAGAGTGGGGAGTACTGAGCTGCCTGTTTGTCCTCAGAGGAGTGGTTTAGGACAGTAACTTGTAGTTCATTGGCCATTTTGGGTCATTTCCTGCCTTTTCCAGCCCCCTGCTATAAAGCACGCTTTCGCGCGCTTTAGCGCGGAATTGCCACAGGAGCACACAAGAGCAGCGTCGGTTAATCAAGGTTAAACTATTCAGGCTACCTAAAGTCCACTCTTCATTTTTTCCCTTAGAACAGCTCTTCTTGAACTGTACTGCTATTCTAACCAGCCTATTTTCTATCTAAAAAGTTCAGCTCTACTTGATTCCTAAGTAGACTATTCTCTGTCTAAAAAGCCTAGCACTCACTCCTAAAGTACTTTTTACTCTGATATAGCACTTTTTATTATACATAGTACCCCACCAGCCTAAAACCCCTTTTTCCTATCACCCACATTCCCCGAAGTCCTTTCAAACTCATCTACATAATGTTTTTGTCTATTCCTTCTAGCATGTCCAGGGATCAGTTGCTAGTGTCCTCTCCTGCTCAGCTGGTGAATCTGGGAATAATGAGGCAATGTTGCAATTGCCTCATGTACACAGACAACCCTCTCCTTCTCCCACAAAACACAGATACATGCGAAAGATGCAACTATATAGCCAAACTGGAGGCTGGGCTCTCTCAACATAGGACTGGCAAGACCAGACAGGAGGAGAAGGTAACCACACACACCACAAACCCAGTCTCACATAGCACTATCACAACTTCAAATCATACACATAAACACAAAAAGACATACTCGGAGGCTCTGATCAGAAATCTACCAAAACAGCAGAGACCACCAAAGCAGACACCCAAACAACTGCCACCACAGGACACAACACATGAAACACATAGACCACAAAGTCAGTGTGCCAAACAGTCACAGCCCTTAAGGCCGAACACAATGCCAGACACACTCATCATAGGTGACTCCATAGTCAGACACACTGATGTCCCGCTCACCAGATTGAGTAAGGAGAAGGTCACAGTAAGCTGCCTGTCAGGCGCTAGAATCCGCCACATAACGCAAGCACTCAGGTCACTCAACAGCAGGTACAAGTATGACTCAGTCATTGTCCATGCTGGTGTGAATGACCTGAGACGTACCTCCCTGGACTACATGAAAAGAGACATAGAGGAGCTCTCTGATTGTGTAGCCCAGGCAGGTTTGACCCTGACCTTGAGCAGTATCCTACCTTCACCAAGAATGATGCCACAATACAGAGACAAGATGATCTGCTTTAATAATTGGCTTAAACTCTGGTGTCATTCAAAGGGCATCCAATGTCTGTCTGCCTGGGATGACATGCTGGACAAGCCATGCTGCTTCGCAAGGGACAGCTTGCACCTGTCACCCCTGGGCTTCCAGATATTGGCAAAGGCTCTTGCCACCCCCATAGTGCCTTTTTTAGGCAAGGCTCAAATTCTAAACTTACCACCCTAGAACACAAGAAAGGAAAAAAACTAAGGGTAATGCTGCTCAATGCCAGAAGTCTCAACCTCAAGATGCACGCACTCGAAGCCCTTCTCAGTATGGAGAACATCGATGTATGTGCTGTGACTGAAACCTGGTTCAGGGCTCCTGAGAGCACCCCGGCACTATCAGGTTTTACCTCATATCATGCGTTCCGGCCCCAAAATCCGGACAACACCAAGAAAGGAGGGGGGGTGTCCATATTCATCAAGGACACCCTCACCTCAAGGTTGCTGGCAACGCACGATGCATCGGAGACCATCCAGGTGCAACTGACCGTAGGCAAGACTGCTCTGCAATTTGTAGCATGTTACAGACCACCCTCTCAAACTCAGGAACCTCACACAGCTTTCCTGAAAACACTGGAGGGGATAAATGTATCTCCAAACACCATCATACTAGGTGATTTCAGCTACCCGAATATAGACTAGGATCACTACTCGAGCCCCAACACTCTAGCCCAAAGGTTCCTAGAGTTCTTAAACTCAAATGCCATGGAACAACTAGTCACCACCCCCACAAGAGGTGAAAACATACTAGATCTCATAATCACGAACATGGGGTCACAATGTTCAACACCAGAAGTATAACCCTCATTGGTGAGATCAGACCATAAACTAATCCAACTGGAAGTCCACATCCCACCCCCTCCCCAGATAAAAAAGACCACAGTGAAGAACTTCTCAAAAGCCGACTTCACACTTCTAAAGACTGGTGTGGTCTCTTTCAAGGCCCCCGAGCCAGCGGAATCCATTACTCAAGCTGCTGAATCACTTACCAATGCCTTCTACCAGCACCTCCAGGACTGCATGGACCAGGCAATCCCAAACAAAACAAAGACTCTTTGTACCAAAGGCAAGCGTTCAGTCTGGTGGACCCCAGCCATAAACAAGCTCTACAACAAAAGAAGGAAACTGCTACAAGATAGAGCAAAATCCCTAAAAGGAAAGACACCCCTGATCACTATAAGTAAAAAACTAAGATCGCTCATAAAATCATCCAAGGCAAATTTTGAGAGAAAAGTCGCTAAGGACTCAAGGGACAATCATAAGGCCTTTTTTAGTTATGTTATAAACCTGGGAGGAAACACCCAGATATGCTCAGAATTAGTTCAAAATGATGTAAAAATCACTGAACCTACAGACATTGCCAACATTCTGGCTGACAGGTTCAGTGCAAATTCCCCCCCCCCCCAAAAGGAGAGATATCTATACCAGAGGATTGTAGCCCCCCAAACATCTCAAACGCTCAGGTGAGAACCGCTCTCTCCAAGGCAAAAAACACAGCATCCATGGGACCTGATGGTGTCCCCGGTTGTGTGCTCCATGAACTCAATGAGGAATTAAACCCGCAGTTAGGGCAGCTGTTTAATCTTAGCCTCACCTCAGGATATGTACCCAAAGAATGGCGTACGGCAACTGTGGTCCCACTTCACAAGGGAGGTGCCTCCACCGACCATGGAAACTACCGTCCCATCAGCCTGACAAGCTTGGTCTGCAAAGCCATGGAGAGGATCATAATGGAACTCATAAATAAAGACATAGGGGACTTGCAGACATTGGATCCAACCCAGTTTGGCTTTGTCAAGGGCAGATCATGCCTTTTAAAACTAGTTGACTTTTTTGAAACAGTCACCAAGGCCATTGACGAGGGCAAGGCAGTCCACACAGCCTACCTTGACCTGGCAAAGGCTTGTGACACAATACCCCACTCGGGCATCATTGAAAAACTCATCAGCTTAAATGTAAACCCATACATTACAAGATGGGTTGCAAACTGGCTAAGTGACAGAACCCATAGGGTCAGAGTTGCTGGCGCCATGTCAGACTCCAAGCCAGTCACAAGTGGTGTCCCACAGGGCTCAGTCCTGGGCCCACTCTTGTTCGGCATCTACTTTTCAGAAGTACAAGCAAACACAGGAGGATTATGGCTGACAAAGTTTGCAGATGACTGCAAACTGGGCACCATAGTTGAAAACCCATCTGACACAGATATCCTTGAGAAGGGTCTCATGGAAGCGGATAACTGGTGCCAGAACCATGGTCTGAAGTTAAACGCCAAAAAATGCATAGTCATACCCTTCAGGAAAAACAAGGTTACCCCTAGCTACCATATAGGTGGCAATCCACTAAGCACAGAAGAGGTTATCAGGGATCTGGGGACCCAGGTTGACAGCAACCTTTCATTTGACACTCATGTTGCCAAAGTAGTTAGAAAGACCTTCTACATTGCCCACGTGATCATGAAAGGATTCACATCTAGATCAAGGGAGGTCATCGTTCCCCTGTACTCATCACTCATCAGACCAATGATTGAGTACAATGCCCCATTCGGAATGTATCTGACCCGACACCTGCAGCAATTGGAAAGGCCCCAAAAGTTCCTCACCAAAAGGATAAAGGGTCTCAAAAATATGTCTTATGCTGCCCGACTGAAGGAACTCCAGCTCTACTCAGTCGCTTACCGTCTGCTCAGAGGCGACCTGTGCCTGACATACAAGGCCATGTCCAACCCGGAATTAATGAACTTGCTTCACCTCAAAAAATCTAAATCCACCAGAACTACAAGGGCAAGAGACTTAAACCTTAACACGGTTATTAATAGGACGTGCTGGAGGGACAGATTCATCACCCAGAGACTCCCTATGCTGTGGAACAACATCCCGGTACATGTGAGGCAGAGCACCTCGCTGGCTTTGTTCAAGAGAAATCTTGACCAATGGATGGGAGATCGCAGATATACCCCAGGGATTACCCCTGTGTCACTGCTCAACAGAGGCACAGTAAAATAATGGGCATAGTATCCTTCAAACTAAAGGGGTGGCAAAAGCCACAAAACTCTGGGCTAGGCTTATAAATGCCCTAGGGCAGATAGCCCAGTATGAACCTATGAACCTATGAACCTATTATTCTCCTTATAGCCATGAGTATACTATTATTCTCCTTATAACCATGAGTATATTATTATTCTCCTTATAACCATGAGTATATTATTATTCTCCTTATAGCCATGAGTATATTATTATTCTCCTTATAACCATGAGTATAATATTATTCTCCTTATAGCCATGAGTATAATATTATTCTCCTTATAACCATGAGTATATTATTATTCTCCTTATAACCATGAGTATAATATTATACTCCTTATAACCATGAGTATATTATTACTCTCCTTATAACCATGAGTATATTATTATTCTCCTTATAACCATGAGTATAATATTATTCTCCTTATAACCATGAGTATATTATTATTCTCCTTATAACCATGAGTATAATATTATTCTCCTTATAACCATGAGTTTATTATTATTCTCCTTATAACCATGAGTATATTATTATTCTCCTTATAGCCATGAGTATAATATTATTCTCCTTACAACCGTGAGTATATTATTATTCTTCTTATAACCATGAGTATAATATTATTCTCCTTATAGCCATGAGTATAATATTATTGTCCTTACAACCATGAGTATAATATTATTCTCCTTATAACCATGAGTATAATATTATTCTCCTTACAACCATGAGTATATTATTATTCTCCTTATAACCATGAGTATAATATTATTCTCCTTATAACCATGAGTATATTATTATTCTCCTTATAACCATGAGTATAATATTATTCTCCTTAAAACCATGAGTATATTATTATTCTCCTTATAACCAGGCGTATATTATTATTCTCCTTATAGCCATGAGTATATTATTATTCTCCTTATAGCCATGAGTATAATATTATTCTCCTTATAACCATGAGTATAATATTATTCTCCTTATAGCCATGAGTATATTATTATTCTCCTTATAACCAGGCATATATTATTATTCTCCTTATAGCCATGAGTATATTATTATTCTCCTTATAACCATGAGTCTAATATTATTCTCCTTATAACCATGAGTCTAATATTATTCTCCTTATAGCCATGAGTATATTATTATTCTCCTTATAACCATGAGTATAATATTATTCTCCTTATAACCATGAGTATATTATTATTCTCCTTATAACCATGAGTATAATATTATACTCCTTATAACCATGAGTATAATATTATTCTCCTTATAACCATGAGTATATTATTATTCTCCTTATAACCATGAGTATATTATTATTCTCCTTATAACCATGAGTAAAATATTATTCTCCTTATAACCATGAGTCTAATATTATTCTCCTTATAGCCATGAGTATATTATTATTCTCCTTATAGCCATGAGTATAATATTATTCTCCTTATAACCATGAGCATAATATTATTCTCCTTATAACCATGAGTATATTATTATTCTCCTTATAACCATGAGTATATTATTATTCTCCTTATAACCATGAGTATAATATTATTCTCCTTATAGCCATGAGTATAATATTATTCTCCTTATAGCCATGAGTATATTATTATTCTCCTTATAACCATGAGTATATTATTATTCTCCTTATAACCATGAGTATAATATTATTCTCCTTATAGCCATGAGTATAACATTATTCTCCTTATAACCAGGCGTATGATGTTATTCTCCTTATAGCCATGAGTATAATATTATTCTCCTTATAGCCATGAGTATAATATTATTCTCCTTATAACCATGAGTATAATATTATTCTCCTTATAGCCATGAGTATAATATTATTCTCCTTATAACCATGAGTATAATATTATTCTCCTTATAACCATGAGTCTAATATTATTCTCCTTGTAACCATGAGTCTAATATTATTCTCCTTATAACCATGAGTATAATATTATTCTCCTTATAGCCATGAGTATAATATTATTGTCCTTATAACCATGAGTATAATATTATTGTCCTTATAACCATGAGTATAATATTATTCTCCTTATAACAATGAGTCTAATATTATTCTCCTTATAACCATGAGTATAATATTATTCTCCTTATAACCATGAGTATAATATTATTCTCCTTATAGCCATGAGTATATTATTCTCCTTATAGCCATGAGTATAATATTATTCTCCTTATAACCATGAGTATAATATTATTCTCCTTATACCCATGAGTATATTATTATTCTCCTTATAGCCATGAGTATATTATTCTCCTTATAACCATGAGTATAATATTGTTCTCCTTATAGCCATGAGTATAATAGTATTCTCTTTATAGCCATGAATATAATATTGTTCTCCTTATAGCCATGAGTATAATATTATTCTCCTTATAACCATGAGTATAATATTATTCTCCTTATAACCATGAGTGTAATATTGTTCTCCCTATAGCCATGAGTATAATAGTATTCTCCTTATAGCCATGAGTATATTATTATTCTCCTTATAACCATGAGTATAATATTATTCTCCTTATAGCCATGAGTATAATATTATTCTCCTTATAGCCATGAGTCTAATATTATTCTCCTTATAACCATGAGTCTAATATTATTCTCCTTATAGCCATGAGTATATTATTATTCTCCTTATAACCATGAGTATAATATTATTCTCCTTATAGCCATGAATATAATATTGTTCTCCTTATAGCCATGAGTATAATATTGTTCTCCTTATAGCCATGAGTATAATAGTATTCTCCTTATAGCCATGAGTATATTATTATTCTCCTTATAGCCATGAGTATAATATTATTCTCCTTATAGCCATGAGTATAATATTATTCTCCTTATAGCCATGAGTATATTATTATTCTCCTTATAACCATGAGTATATTATTATTCTCCTTATAACCATGAGTATAATATTATTCTCCTTATAGCCATGAATATAATATTGTTCTCCTTACAGCCATGAGTATAATATTGTTCTCCTTATAGCCATGAGTATAATAGTATTCTCCTTATAGCCATGAGTATATTATTATTCTCCTTATAGCCGTGAGTATAATATTATTCTGCTTATAGCCATGAGTATAATATTATTCTCCTTATAGCCATGAGTATAATATTATTCTCCTTATAACCATGAGTATATTATTATTCTCCTTATAACCATGAGTATAATATTATTCTCCTTATAGCCATGAGTATAATATTATTCTCCTTATAGCCATGAGTATATTATTATTTTGCTTATAGCCATGAGTATAATATTATTCTCCTTATATCCATGAGTATAATATTATTCTGCTTATAACCATGAGTATAATATTATTCTGCTTATAGCCATGAGTATAATATTATTCTCCTTATAGCCATGAGTATATTATTATTCTCCTTATAGCCATGAGTCTAATATTATTCTCCTTATAACCATGAGTATAATATTATTCTCCTTATAACCATGAGTATAATATTATTCTCCTTATAACCATGAGTATAATATTATTCTTCTTATAACCATGAGTCTAATTATTAATCTCCTTATAACCATGAGTCTAATATTAATCTCCTTATAACCATGAGTCTAATATTAATCTCCTTATAGCCATGAGTCTAATATTATTCTCCTTATAACCATGAGTATATTATTATTCTCCTTATAACCATGAGTCTAATATTATTGTCCTTATAGCCATGAGTATAATATTATTGTCCTTATAGCCATGAGTCTAATATTATTCTCCCTATAGCCATGAGTATATTATTATTCTCCTTATAACTATGAGTATAATATTATTCTCCTTATAACCATGAGTCCAATATTATTCTCCTTATAACCATGAGTCTAATATTATTCTCCTTATAGCCATGAGTCTAATATTATTCTCCTTATAACCATGAGTATAATATTATTCTTCTTATAACCATGAGTCTAATATTAATCTCCTTATAACCATGAGTCTAATATTAATCTCCTTATAGCCATGAGTATAATATTATTCTCCTTATAACAATGAGTCTAATATTATTCTTCTTTATTAAAGGTAATTCATAAGCTTTGGTCCAGAAGTCTTCTGTTTTAGGAGGGATAAAGAAGGACATAGTTAAAATTTACATGCAAGCCAGTGACATTTATAAAAATCAGGGACACTTTAGAGTTACGGCTCTAGAAACAGTGTTGTGGTTATCACTAAGGCAACCATGCCAACTATTTATGCAAACACACTCTGGTTGACTACTAAAAACTGGTTAACTACAAAAAATAAATCATAGTAATCATAATAATCAGTGATAGTCTATCTGGCCAATATCATGTGTCTGCAAGGTGTGACATACTCCCATAATATATGTGGACGAGTACTACTTTACATCTTTTCTGCCTTTGTCTGCAACAAAAAATGGCCCCTGTCCTGCTGGGCAATTCCATTTACTAGAAAACGAGAACTCTTTTCCTGCTATACCTATAGCCTGCACTGTGATGGACAAGCCAACAGAACACAGCAACTGTAAAACTGGAGTACATCTGATTGTGTATTGTCCAGTTATGAAAAGGCTTTTCCCTGACACACTAAAGGATTATTTTACATAGTAACCCCTTTGGTTGTTTGTGTTGTGTATGCAGAAGCACCAAAATGACAGCGGGAACTATGTTGCCCAGTGTTACCTTCAGCAGTCTGACTATGTATGCATAATCACTTCCCTGATGCACAATGAAGCATTTCCCCAAGCAACCCCTTCATTAGTATTTCCAAGAATACACATGAACCAGCACGAGATGTTCACCCAAGCAACCCCTTCAGTAAAATATTGAGGTATGCACAATCACCAAATGAAACAATTAACCAAATGACCCATCAGTAACATTGGGTAGTATGTGTAACCACCACAATGAAGCATTCCGCCAAGTGACATGTTCAATAAAATGATGCATGCACAAGTGCCAGAATGAAATATTTCACCAAATTAACCTCCAGTAAACTTCTTTTCCCTGGAAGCTCACAATTCCTTGAAAATATAATTGAAACTCATGCAGCTTGGCAGCTGGGGTAGAGGATTCAGGCTCTTGTTTCCTGTAGCTGAGGTGCAGAGCGTGAGACAAATCAAATTACTAATCATCTGCTGGACATAACTAGGGCATTTTGCACACACACACACACACACACACACACACACACACACACACACACACACACACACACACACACACACACACACACACAAACACACACACACACACACACACACACACACACACACACTCAAACTTCAACCGCAAGAAATCTAGACAAAGCCTAAAATCAATAGGTTCAGACTATAAGCATTGCTCTGGTGAACTTAGAAAATTAGTAAAATAACAGGATTTGTGTTAGTATGCATTTTCTAAAGAAAATGAAATGTAAAACTCAAATGTCCCTTATTTAGCACCTTCAGTCCTTTTTATGAGGAACAGACCAACATATGGACATTCTGCAAAAATCTAGACAGTTGAGGGGAATGCTACCGCCTTTTAAAAGCCATCAATTGTACTATACTAAAAACATGATGCTGTCATGTATGTCAACACCAAATTCCTAATCACTATAAATTGCTCTGTTATTCCCCACAATTTGAAGAAAAACTTACAACTCTGCTTGGTTTTCAGGACAAACTAAAAAGCTTACTCACGGTAGCGACAAGTAAAGAAAGATTGCTAAAACAACAAAACCATTAATGTCCTTCAAAATCAAGGGTAATGAAGAGGATTTACATGTGGCTTTTGGTGGACAGGGTAAGCTAAAACAAGATGATAGTGTTGCAGGAGAGCTGAGACAGAGAAAATGGAAAACAGGCAAAGGGCAAGGTTTGCAGAGAATGTGGATTCCTAAAGGGAATAATGTGTACATAGATATGCTGAAGATACTACATAGATGTTATGGGATTTTGTGAATATTAAGAAAAAGGAAGAGTGTTTCAGGATGAGATTATATATAATATTTAACTACTGATGTATTTTTTTTTTGCATTTGTTAATGGTGGTGCAGCTGTAGCATTGTCACCTCACAGCAAGAGGTTCTCCCATTCGATTCTCGGCTGGAGCGCCTTCTGTGTGGAGTCTGCATGTCCTCCTTGTGGTTGAGTGGTGTTCGAAAGACATGCATGAATGGGCGTGACTTTTTTAAAGGTTGGGCATCGGGCTGGCACCTCGGCACCGTAAAAATCTGCTCCCAATCATTAGCGGACCGGAGTTCCGCTGTGGCAACCCCTAACCGGGAAAAGCCGAAAGAAGAACAACAACTGATTCTCATGAAACCTTTAAAAAGCCAACCCAGAAGCATTGTCTGGTGATGTGACCTACAGTCACACAGTAGGCATACAGAGGTTGAAGGAATCAAACCCTGTGCATGGATCACTTGAGGAAGCTACAAGCAGATTTTTAGCTGCTATGTAAGGACTGAAGTCTCTAGCTATCAATACTAGTTTGTTAGGAGACTGCTAAATATTAGAGCATTTGGAATAATGTTGGTTCTGATGAGGATTAGCAGAAGTGGACCTGGCAGGTTAAAACATGCAGCAAAACTCTTATTGACAGATCCACATCTCACAAAGAAATAGTTTTTTTCCCCCTTGATTTCTACTTGCACTGACTGCCTTCAATGTGGCTAAGTTCTGGAAGTAAGGACAAGATTAGCTTGAAAAGAAATTAGTAGAAGTCCACAGAATATTTTACAAAGAGGGCTGTAGACAAATGGGAGATTTTTTCTGAAAAGGCTTTAGTGTAAAAAAATGGTGAATTCAGGTATGGATGGGACACAAATTAACTGTGATAACAGAAGTAACATACAGGTTGACAAAAAGCATGGCACCTCAACCACCTAGTAGGAAAACAAAGTGAGTGGGTGGGTCTAATAGCACCATCTCTCACAAACAACTATAAAGTTTTATACCTGTCATTATTGACTAATTTTCAATGACTTACAGAAAAGGTAAAAATCTGAAGCAAAGTCAGGGACGTTTGACAGAATTAGGGACTATTTTTAATATGCGTACACCAGTGTTAGTTGTATAGTCACTTATACTAAAGTACTTTTGAGTTCCAGACAAAATTAATTTCTACTTTTCTGACAGGTTGTTTGGGTCAGTAGTTACAAGAAATGTATTACAAGGATTGAATGTATGAATTAACTGCAAGTACAAAAAGAAATGTAATGGAGCAATTTCAAAGTGAGACACATTCGCATACATAATCAGCTTGCTGTGATCGCAAAAAAATACAAAGTGCACAGCAAGCAGATTTTCTCAAAAAAATTAAAGTACAACCATCTGTCAACTCCACACTTAAAAATAAGTTGAGAAGGTAACTGACAGAGTTCAGGTACATTTTCAACTTATTTTTTTAACAGTAGAGCTAAAACGTGAGTGAAAAGTTATCCACGCTTGAGGAAGGCACTCGGTTCCACCAGTTATCTGTTTCTATGTTAAATTCTCTAACAGTTGACATTCAGTTCTATGGTATTTCAATTGCATCCTCTAAAAAATAGATACTCTGAAGAGCATGGTTCCAACTCTGCTCAGTTTTTTTTACCATGTAACACGATTTTAGTTTTGGAAACAATAATAGCTTATATTCAAGCAGCCATTTCTCAAACTGAAAAAAAAAACACACCAAAACATCCTGATTTTCAGCAATCTAAGGGCTACAGTAAAGTTATCTGCATAATGAATGAATGCCACAGTCAAGTGACATGATTTCATCAAGTGCTATCTGTAAATCCAAGGAAAAGCAGCACACCTAAAACCTAATAGCAAGCACTTATATACCCTTACAATGATTGCCCAGCAGGGCAAGGCTTGGCTCTTTATTCACCCCTCCCCAACCAAGCGACTAAGCAGCTCACCCTACTATTCATGCATAACCAAAGGGCAACTTCAGGTGCACTCTCAAGTCCAGCTGGTGAATCTGGGTATCCTGAGGCAATGTTACAACTGCCTCATGTACACAGACAACCCTCTCCTACTACCACAAAACACTAACATATGCGAGAGATGCAATTATACAGCCAAACTGGAAGCTAAGCTGTCTCCACCCAAGACTGGAACAGACAGTCAAGAGGAGAAGGTTAACACTTGCACCGCAACTCCAGCTGCACACAGACCTACTAAAACAGCACTGGCAAAAAATACACATAAATACACAAAATCATACTCAGAGGCTCTAAATAAAAACCTGCAAAGGCATCAGAGACCTCCAAAGCAGACACCCAAACAACTTGCACTTCCCATCACAAACCAGACAACACAAAAAACACAAAATCAGTGTGCCGCATAATCACAGCCCTTAAGGCGAAATAACATACCTAACACACTAGCAATAGGTGACTCTATAGTCAGGCACATTGACATCCCACTCACTAGGCTGGACAAGCAGAAGGTTACTGTTAGCTGCCTGTCGGGATCCAGAATCTGCTACATAACACAAGCACTCAGGTCACTCCAGAACAAGTACAAATATGACTCTGTCATTGTTCATGTTGGTGTGAATGACCTGAGATGTACCTCCCTGGACTACATGAAAAGAGACATGGAAGAGCTCCCTGATCATGTAGCCCAGGCTGGTATGACCCTGACCCTGAGTAGTATCCTGCCCTCACCAAGAATGATACCTCAGTATAAAGAAGAAATGATCAATTTCAACAACTGGCTAAGCTTCTGGTGTCATTCAAAGGGGATCCAGTGTCTATCAGTCTGGGATGACATGCTTGACAAGCTGCGTTGCTTTCCAAGAGACGGCTTGCACCTGTCACCCCTAGGCTTTCAAATACTGGCCAAAGCTCTTGCTGCTCCCATAGTGCCTTTTTTAGGCAAGGCTCAAAAGTCAAACCCACCTCGGTAAACAGCACAATTAACAAAAAACTGAGGGTTATGCTACTCAATGCCAGGAGTTTAAATCTCAAAATGCATGCATTCAAAGCACTCCTCAGTATGGAGAACGTCGACATCTGTGCAGTAACTGAAACCTGGTTCAAGGCTCCAGAATGCACCCCAGCACTACTGGGCTGCAACTCATACCACACATTTCAGCCACAGAACACAGACCAAAACACAAAAGGAGGGGGTGTATCCATATTCATCAAGGATACCTACACCTCCAGGTTAGTGGCGCAGCATGATACCTCTGAGATCATCCATGTGCAACTAACATCGAGCAAATCTGCAGTGCAAATTGTGGCCTACTACAGATCACCCTCCATGACCCAGAACCACCACTCCACCTTTCTGGAGACACTGGAAAGCATGAAAGTCCTAACGAACACCCTAATATTGGGTGATTTCAATTACCCTACCATTCACTGGGAAAACTACTCAAGTACAAATTTCCAGGCCCAGTGCTTCCTGGAATTCATCAACTCAAATGCCCTGGATCAGCTGGTAAACTCCCTTACCAGAGGTGAAAACATATTGGACTGGGTCATCACCAACATGGGTGACAGGTGTTCCACACCGGAGGTCAACCCGTCACTGGTTAGATCAGACCAAAAACTAATCACTCGGGGTGTCCACACCCCACCCCCAACTAAGGAAACCACAGAAAAAACTTTTCTAAAGCAAACTTCACCTTAAGACAGAGGTGGTAAGTTTCACAGCCCCACGCTAAAGAATAACGCTGCCCAAGATGCAGAAACTTTTAGAAATGCACCTACAAGGATGCATGGATCGTGCCATCCCTAGCAAAACCAAGACTCACTCCTCTAAGAGAAGGAAACTAGTTTGGTGGACCCCTGCAATAAACAGGCTATACAATAGAAGGAGGAAACTAGTTCAGAAAAAAAGCAAATCCCAGGAAGGAAAGACATCCCTGATCAGTATCAGTAAGAAACTAAGGTCCCTCATGAAATCATCCAAGGCTAACTTCGAAAGAAAAAATAGCTAAGGATTCAAAAGATAACCACAAAGCCTTCTTTAGCTATGTTAAGAATCTAAGTGGCAACTCACAGATATGCACTGAATTAGTGCAAAATAGCACAAAATATACTGAACCTAATAATATTGCCAACATCCTGGCAGATAGATTCAGTGCAAACTTCTCCCCCCCTCTCACCTCTGAAAGGACCCACAACAATACCGGAAAAGTGTAGTGTCCCAAATATCAGAGATGCACAGGTGAAAACAGACCTTTCAAAAGCCAAAAACACAGTGTTAGTGGGACCAGATGGAGTCCCAGGCTGCGTCTTGCACAAACTACAAAACAAACTAACCCTCCACCTAAACATGCTGTTCAACCTCAGCCTCTCCACAGGCTACGTGCCCATAGAATGGCACACAGCAACAGTTATTCCTCTCCACAAAGGAGGGGCCACAACTGACCCTGGTAACTATTGCCCCATAAGCCTGACTAGCCTGGCCTGCAAGGCTATGGAGTGCATCATCATGGAACTCATTAACAAAGACATTGGGAACCTCCAAACACTTGACCTGACCCAGTTCGGCTTTGTTAAGGACAGATCATGCCTACTAAACCTGGTTGACTTCTTCGAGACAGTCACCAAGGTCATAGATGAGGGAAAGGTGGCTCACACAGCCTACCTTGACCTTGCCAAGGCTTTCAACACCATTCCCCATGCGGGTATTACAGAAAAACTCACCAGCCTGAACATAAATCCCTACGTCATGAGATGGGTTGGCAACTGGCTTACAGACAGAACTCACATGGTAAGAATAGCGGGCTCCAGGTCCGACTCTAAACCAGTCACAAGTGGTGTCCCACAAGGCTTGGTCCTGGGACCCCTACTGTTCGGCATATACTTCTCAGAAGTACAGGCAAACACAGGTGGACTATGGCTAACCAAGTTCGCAGATGACTGCAAACTGGGAGCCATAACTGACTCTCTGGCTGACACGGACATCCTCCAAAAGGGCCTTACTGAGACAGACACCTGATGTCAAAGTCATGGCCTCAAGCTAAATGCCAAAAAATGCATAGTCATCCAGTTTGGGAAAAACAAAACACCCATGAATTACCACATAGGTGGCAGCCCCATTAATACAGAAGAGGTAATAAGAGATCTGGGGACCCACGTAGATAGTAATCTCTCCTTTGACAATCATATTGCCAAAGTAGTTAGGAAATCCTTCTATGTGGCCCATCTAATTACTTAAGGGTTCGCATCTAGAAATAAAGAGGTTATAGTGCCTCTCTACTCGTCACTCATTAGACCCATCATAGAGTACAATGTCCCATTTGGGATGTACCTCACAAGACACTTCCAACAGCTGGAAAGACCACAAAAGTACCTCACCAAGAGGATTACTGGCCTCAAACATATGTCCTATGCAGCCCGACTGAAAAAACTCTGGCTGTACTCAGTGGCATATTACTTACTCAGCGGTGATCTCTGCCTGACTTACAAAGCCACGTCCAACTCAGAATTGATGGACATGCTCCACCTAAAGAAATCCAAGTCACTATGAGCCACGCGCTCTAGTGAGCTAAACCTCACCACAGCAATAAATAGAACATGCTGGAGGGATAGATTCCTGTCACAGAGACTCCTCATGCTTTGGAACAAAATTCTAAATTACATCAGGCAGAGCCCCTCACTAACACTCTTCAAGAGAAACCTTGACGAGTGGATGGGTAACAGATCCCCTGGGATCACTTCACTGTCTCTGCTTGACAGAGGATCAGTTAATTAATCAATAGTGTGGCAAAATCTGACACACTCTGGCTAGGCTTATAAATGCCCTCGGGCAGATAGCCTAGTACCTACCTATGAACCTATGAAAACAAACTGCAGAAACGCTTCTATCTGTTGCATTTATGCTCTGAGACAAGTAAGAGCAATTTAATTTGGCTCTACCAATGTAAGACAGCTCAGAAACCAGGACAAGGCGAATTCTCTAAGGTTTACTTGAAAAGGTTGTATAAGTGAATGACATGATTAAAAGAAACAAAGCTCACAATCGCAGTCGCAACCGCAAATACGGAAACAGGACCGGCATTCAGCTGTTACAGCACTATATATCTCACAAAACATATAATGTAAATATCTGCCATTACTCTGCAATTTTCAGCAATTTACCACAAAAGGCAAGAAAAAATAACACATAACATTTTGCAGTTCAAAGGCTCACAGTTACAATGCTCAAATGTTTAACAGGAACCCTCTGCTAAAGAGACAGATGAACCCTTACCTGCTTCAGCTCAAGCAAAATTGTTATTTTTAACTTTTACTAAACAAGCATCACTGCCCTTTTCTGTTAAAATAGAAAGTTCTTTTACACGTATTTATTTCACTATAATATATATCATATCACTTCTGTTGTCTCCTTGTTTGATTAAAAAACATATAAATGAATAAAAGGAGCAACCGCAACCGCAAATAGAGAAACAGTATGGGTATTCAGCAGTTACAGCGCCATCTCTCACAAACAACTATAAAGTTTTATACCTGTCATTATTGACTGTAATTTTCAATGACTTACAGAAAAGGTAAAAATCCGAAGCAAAGTCAGGGACATTTGACAGAATTAGGGACTATTTTTTAATATGCGTACACCAGTGTTAGTTGTATATTATACCATGATCCCCCCAAAACGTGCACGCTGATTGGCCAGCGTGCCCATTGTAAATCGAGTTATACTAATGGAAAAAGGTCCGGTCACCCGGACTTTTTTCCATTAGTATAACTCGTTTTTTTAAAACACTGTCTCGCTATGTTAAATGGGTTTAACATGCGAGAACTTTAAAATAAGCAACGGAGATCTCCGTTGCTTATTTTAAAGCTGTTTCGCTATGTTAAACCCATTTAACATAGCGAGGCAGTGTTTTAAAAAAGCAAGGAAAGCAAGATCTCCGTTGCTTTTTTAAGCTATGTTAAATGAGTTTAACATAGCGAGACAGTTTTAAAATAAGCAACGGAGATGTCCGTTGCTTATTTTAACTGTCTCGCTATGTTAAACTCATTTAACATAGCGAACACTAAAAAACGGAGATCTTGCTTTCTCCGTTTTGCCCACAGTCTGATGTACTGCGCAGGCGCCAGTACATCAGAACTGCCGCGGATGCCAGACATCTGCGGAAGGGCAGTAAACAGGCATTATACTATGCCATTATTTAAGAAAAGTAATAGTTTCTTTTCTTAAATAATGTCATGGTATAATAGCAATAACCCACGCCTGGGTGTGGGTAATGCTAAATTTACCCACGGTTGGCGTGGTTTGGTCCCGAGGGTGACGGTTGGCTTTGTTTGGTCCCTCGGGCTTCGCCCTCGGGACCAAACCACGCCAACCGTGGGTAAATTTAGCATTACCCACACCCAGGCGTGGGTTATTGCTATAGTCACTTATCGTACTAAAGTACTTTTGAGTTCCAGACAAAATTAATTTCTACTTTTCTGACAGGTTGTTTGGGTCAGTATTTACAAGAAATGTATTACAAGGATTGAATGTATGAATTAACTGCAAGTACAAAAAGAAATGTAATGGAGCAATTTCAAAGTGAGACACATTCGCATACATAATCAGCTTGCTGTGATCGCAAGAAGATACAAAGTGCACAGCAAGCTGATTTTCTCAAAAAATTAAAATACAACCATCTGTCATCTCCACACTTGAAAATAAGTTGAGAAGGTAACCGACAGAGTTCAGGTACTTTTTCAACTTAGTTTTTTAACAGTAGAGCTAAAACGTGAGTGAAAAGTTATCCACGCTTGAGGAAGGCACTCGGTTGTAACAGCATACAATTCCCGGCGCCTCAGAGAGCACTGGGCTGTAAGTGCAGAGGCACCACGTGAAGGCACTCGGAGTTATTGTTAAGCACAAATATGTTATCTACATGGAACATGACTCACATGGACTGCTTTAGGAGATAACCTAATGTAATATTCTGCCTGTAGCTTCACAGATATAACAAATCAGAATAGCATTTCAGAATATAACTTTACTTCCTTGTCACTAACTCAGCTTTTATCTATGCCTCTGCACTTCTAATTAAGTACTTGTTAAAGATAGATTTTTCTACATTCTTTAACTATGATGTTTTTTTTTTAAGTAGAATTCTGATTGCACACTGGCTTCTTTGAAGTATGTACCCTGTGCTCACAGCACTGGACTGCCTATTCACTGCATTTGCCTTAGCACTGCTCAGACATTTGACAGGACTGCCTGTGCATATGTTTACACTTTCCTTTTATACATTCTCATAGCATTGACTCACAGGCAGATTCAGTACATTTACACCAGTAATACACAGTATATTTTGACTACACACATTGCATTTTTTGCATGTATAAATGCCTTTATTTTTCATCTAACCAGGAGAAATGCTGTTTATTGTATGCTAAGTTACAGAAGCATCTCTGCCCAATGTATTGGATTGCTTCACTTGTGTTTGCAAGACAACAGACTGAAGTAATAGCCTGTATATATCCTGTATACATTAATTTTGAACACCCAGCTCAATTAGACTTGTCCAGTGTTCTCGCTAAGATAGTACATACAATAATATTTATTCAGCCTACAGTTTAAATACAATATTTTATGTATAGACGCATCCATTATATTGCCATCTGCATCAAGATATCTATTTTAAACATAACCATTTTGGCTTTGTCTGTAGATTTTAGCACAAATTTCTACCTGACTTTTATTCACAGATTTAATGCCACTCACACAGACACTCTGGCCATCTCTGAATGCATTACCCTTGTCTATAACTTAGACAGTATCTGCTATCTATACTTCATTTGTGCTGCCTAACATTTCAGGTTTTGATAGCTCATTTATTTCCACAACAATATTCTGTTTTTGTACCTTTTTTTGCATTCTAAGCACATAGTTTTGAAACTATTACTATCTCTGCATAATCTGAGAATTGAATTTTAGCTCTACAGTGTACCTTTCCATGCATATATCCATAGTATTTTCACAGGATATGAATATTGCCTGCTCATTTATCAAGTGCCACCTTTGTTACCATGCAATCACTGTTTTTTCATATCTATTTTTATTGTTTTTACCATGTGATCACTACAATTTCACTTTTATTTGTTATTGTGTTTATAATTTCTAGGTTTCATTTTCACTTTTATGCTTTTAGGTTGCACATTCAATAATTTGCTTGTACAACACGTCTGTGGCTTCTTACCATGTTAAATCAACATGTCTCAGTAGTCTTAACGGTTCAGTAATTTCTGATGCCAAAGACTCTATTTCTTATCAGCGAGTCAGACAATTCAGAAAATTCACAGTGCTGTGCTGTATGCTTTAATTCACTGGCCTAAGTATCAGTCGGTCCTGGACTCCTTTATTTCTTGTAAAAATTAGATTCTTCTTTGGCTCCCATAATTTACTTTTCAATTCTGCATGCTTACAATAAATAAATAAATAAATAAAATATGTTCCTACAGCTCATATAAAAAAATTGAGCAGAAAATATCTGTTCAATAGCATGTTGCTTATTTCATCTCTTTTATAAGCAAATATATTAAATACCTTAATGGCTTTTTTACATGTGACATTATGAAAGATGGCATACTGCATTCATTCTGGTTTGTCCCCAGAGTTACTCATAGCGGGATACAGCCCAAAATGTTGACATGAGGACTTCCACTCTTCTGTAACTTCAGAGATAGTGGCAGCTGCAGGGTCATCATTATCTCAAACAAGAAAATGAAGAAACAAGTGAAAATTATGCTGGTGGTACAGTGGTGTGCAAATCTAATTAAATCATTTGAGAGTAAAATTTGTAATGACTATGCAGTTTAAGCAATCATTTTTTTAGCATTTTCGGTAAAGATATGAAATTTAGTAAGACAAATGTCAGAGTTATGTGATTGATGGCTTGTTTATACAAGTCATACAACTGGCCTACCTTAGAGGTGCATTAGAAACAGACAGAAACAGCAGTACAATGGAACCAGAAATAGAGAACAATTAGAAGCATCAATTTTCAACAAAATACAACAGCAGAATGGCCTTGCAGTTTTGATACGATGTCAGATCTGCAACTCAAGAGAACGTGTATGTGGCTAGCTAACAGTTCAGGATAGCATCTGGTAGCTTGTATCACATAAACACATAGAGAAGGATGCTTGCACCTTAAACCTACAAACTGAATGCGTAGCCTTGTTCATACGACTGACCCCCAGACTTAGTGCTGTATTAAATAAAAATATTTGCATACCTAGTGTGTGACATATAACTTTAATCCTTTGTGCTAAGC
>NC_056742.1:76013225-76058225 GCF_019279795.1 Protopterus annectens
GGGACAAATAAAAGAGTTATGATCCACTGTGGTACCAATGTGGTTACAAAGAATCTTGAGACAGTAGTGAAGTTATGCATAGCATAGAATTAAATGGTAATTAGAAAGTGCATAGGCTGCATAGTGGCTTCATTGGAAACATGATGAGACAGTTACAAGGTAATCTGATTAAATATACAGGGTTGAAGTGACATAGCACACGACTTTTTATGGTTGTGCATGCTTAATTTACAGGGGGATGGACAAATAGCTTTATAACTTAGAAGACAATGTTTGGAGAAAATATCTGGTGTATATACTGTAAGTGATGAGTACAAAAGTACACAGATATGGGAAGATGAAAGGAAGGTGTCGCTCGTCCCTCTCTAACATAGATGACAAGCAGGCGGGGTAGTTCATTTAGATGCTTTAATACAGAGAAACACATCAGGATGGATAGCAGCATCATACAATATAAACAAACTGGTTAACAGAGAGATATTACATACATACATACATGCTTACATCTTAACTGCTTACTACAAAATGGCAGCCAGACTTGCAATGTGCTCAGTATTTATACACTTGTGCAAGCCCTTGGATAGCTTCCTAAAGGTGCATACACACACATTGATCTACATCCTCTTAAAAAGATTGCCCTTGGTAAAAACAACATTGGAGTTAGAAATGCAATATTATAGAAATTAGAAACAAACACAATGTTCATGTTCAAGTTGCCATGTATCTGTTACATGGTCTGGAGATACAACCGGATCTCGTAACATAACAATCTGGACTGAATTTAGCAACAGGGACAGTCTTCGGTGAACAACTCTTATCAGGAACATTTGGCTTCATCACAGGAACAGGAATATTCTCTGGAACTTCCTCTGGATTTGGGACACTGGACAACTTACTCTGAGATAAAAAGTCTTTCTCACAGGCTATGTGTTGTGGTATAGGCTCGGACACTGGTCACTCTCAGATGTTTCTGATTTTGCCTAAACTCTGCTGCTTTTGATTCCACAATGTACAGTCTCGATTCTGGGCAAATATTCTTCATGACACTAATCCGATCATAACCTTTGGACGTTTGCATCCTTACCACTTCTCCTTCTCATAATGCCTGGGGATTTTGCTGGTCTTATCATAGTAGGACTTCTGGGTTAAAAGCTTCTTCAACAGATTGGCTTTCACTGACCTGTTGTTATTGATACTTGGAACCAACAATTGACTACTGATTGGTAATGTGTTCTGGTTTGTCTCAACAGAATTCTCTGAGCAGGTGAACCAAGATGGGTATCACAAGGAAGGTTTCTGAGATTCAAGAGATTCAGGAAAACATCACTATTATCTCATTTTGGCTTCTCTAGTAACTATTTCGCACTTTGAACTGGACGTTCTGCCAAACCATTTGACTGCGGATACTCTGGGCTACTCCTGACATGAGTAAAGTCCAATTGTTTGGCAAATCTTTTGAACTCTTGGCTTGTAAACTGTGTGTCATTGTCAGAAATAACTTTGTGCGGATTACTATGGACTGCAAAATGATGGTTCATCTCAGTAATGACAGTACTGGATGCTAGATTAGGAAGTAGGTCAATCTTGAACCAATTGGTGTAAGAGTCCACTAACACCAAATAATTTTGACCATTCCACTCGCAAAGGTTGGTGGCTACCATCGCCCAAGGTAGTTCAGGAATCTGGTATAGCTGAAGTGGTTCCTTCTGTTGATGTGGCTCTGTACTATTACACACAGAACAAGATAAAGGTACTCTCTCGATGTCTTGTGACATAGATGATTACCAATATTGAAGAGCCAGCAGACTGAGGTGAACTGTGGAATTATTTATTAAGCAATAAAGCACTTATTCAAACAAACTGGTTTTGGCTTATAAAATCACAGCCTTCTTCAGTGTTTGCTATAGTACTGAAATCAAGTGCTATAAATATATGTGACTTAAACCAAGAAAACCATTCATTAGTTAATTATTTACAAATGCTCATTATTCAATTATTCAATCCAAGTACCTCCCTTCCATTTAACTACTTTCCTAAGAAATGTGAAACTTCTTCGTACATTTCCTTTAAACAATATTTTTGTCTATAACATCATCTTTCTTCCTTTATTTTTCTCATACAATTTATTTTTATTTCTTTTACTCTATTACTTACTTCTTCTATTCCTTTCTCAAAATAATTTACCATGTTTTCATATTTCATTTTACTTCTTTGTTTTACGCTTCTATTTCCAAAAATTGCATTTTATATTTCACTTTAAACTCAGATTGTAGCTGAAAATGGACAATAGGCCAGAACACTTACCTAGTGAAAAAACAGCAGTAAATAAATAAATAAACACTACCCACTATTGTTGCCCACTTTTGTAAAGTACTCTCATTATCATATATTCTTTCCAGAGTCTACTACCTTCCTCTTTTATTTATTTATTTATTTTTACTTATATCTCCTAATAACCATTGTATTCATTTACCTTTTTTGATGCTTTCTTCACTATCACCTAACACAACCCATATTGATCTATGATCCAAAAAATCTGCCTCTTCTACTCCATCTGTCACTTCCTTCATGTCGTCTGCCTATATAACATAATCCTTTGTGCTAAGCTATTGTTTAAGAGAAGTTCAGGTATTGTAGGCCAAAGCAAGTGTGGAGTGAAGGGAATGGCTGCCTCAGGTACATGCTGTTAGGGGGTCCAGTTGGCACTGTTGATGAGTCGCCAATCTTTTCCAGAAAGCCGCAATGGTAATCATTTAAGTAGCAGTAGGAACTGTGGTTATTTAAATGGCAGCCAGACAGTATTTGCATGTTAGGAACTGTGAGAAGGAGCTATGCTGTTTGACATAGTTTAGGAATGTGTCTATTTAATACTATAATACATAATAACATAATAGTATTTTTCTTAGCTTGTGGAACTGTTTTTTAAGTGGAAATGACAGTCAATGAACTGTATCAAGGAGATATTATAGCTATTACAGCTCCCTGCTACAGGAAGTATCTGCTACAGCAAAGGGTCATCTGTCTATCTATATAAAATATTGTTTTATTAGCCCTGAGACCCTTTTATTTTTTGAAGTTGTTTTCTCTGAGATGACTTTTTTTTGGTCCACATTTTTTCCAAACATCACACTGGGAAGAGCTGCCAAGTAAGGGCATTGCCCAAGGCACCAACAAACCTTGATATGACTCTGAGTGCTTCAGTTTGCTTCCTGTTGCTAGTTGACAATATAATTAATTTAGCATAGACTGTTGAAATTAAGGAACAGCTGATATAAGGAGGTCTGTCATCCATTTCATGGAAAGGTGTAATCCCTTAAGTCTGTAAGATGAATATGATATATATATATATATATATATATATATATATATATATATATATATATATATATATATATATGGTTCCCTATCAGAAGCCTGAAACACTATAAGCCTGAAAATCAAAATCCTGAAAACTATAGACTGAAAACTCAAAATCCTGAAAGCCCAAAATCCTGAAAACACAAAATGGACATACTGACGTCATTGTGGCTTTGCTATTGTTAGCCCTGTGGTGTTGGGTCATGCGTTGGGTTCAGGTAAGTGTGCGCTTGGTTTTATGTTAGGGTTAGGGGCGGTTTAAGTGAGTTAGGGTTAGGGCACAGGTTAGGCATGTATGCAATAGTGACAAATATTGGGGTTAGGGGCGGTTTAAGTGAGTTAGGGTTAGGGCACGGGTCAGGTGAGTGTGCGATAGTGACGGACCTTAGGGTTAGGGTTAGGGTCAGGGTCAGTTGGTAGATATTAGTGTCTTTATAGTGACATATTAGCATTATTTGTGTTTTCAGGATTTTGAGTTTCAGGATTTTGGGCTTTCAGGATTTTGAATTTTCAGTCTATAGTTTTCAGGATTTTGATTTTCAGGCTTATAGTGTTTCAGGCTTCTGATAGGGAACCATATATATATATATGTCATGTATATTTACCTGCACATACAATTTATTTTTATTTCTTTTACTCTATTACTTACTTCTTCTATTCCTTTCTCAAAATAATTTACCATGTTTTCATATTTCATTTTACTTCTTTGTTTTACGCTTCTATTTCCAAAAATTGCATTTTATATTTCACTTTAAACTCAGATTGTAGCTGAAAATGGACAATAGGCCAGAACACTTACCTAGTGAAAAAACAGCAGTAAATAAATAAATAAACACTACCCACTATTGTTGCCCACTTTTGTAAAGTACTCTCATTATCATATATTCTTTCCAGAGTCTACTACCTTCCTCTTTTATTTATTTATTTATTTTTACTTATATCTCCTAATAACCATTGTATTCATTTACCTTTTTTGATGCTTTCTTCACTATCACCTAACACAACCCATATTGATCTATGATCCAAAAAATCTGCCTCTTCTACTCCATCTGTCACTTCCTTCATGTCGTCTGCCTATATAACATAATCTACCTGTTTTAAAAATACCCCTTTTATAAGTCCACTCTCTACTTTTTCCAAGCTTCAAGTTTCTAGATTGCATCATTTCTTTTATCATATTTACATCTTGTATTATTTTTAGTTCTTCAAACATTTTTTCTTAATAACATGTTTGTATAAATGTGCATTAAAAACTAAAAAGAATGTTAGTACTGAACTACAAAGCATGTTTATTAAATAAAATTAAATTAGTTAAGCACTAATGTTCCTAAAGAAAAATGAAACTTCATCAGAATTCCAAACACTCCATTTAAAACATTTAAATACATAACAAAATTATCACTAGACCAATAAAAAAATGTACTAATTAAACTTGTTAAATTATAGTGGTAGTTAAAGGGACACTGTTTATATCTTAAAAACAATCCCAATAAAATGAATGGGGAACAAATCACAGAATTAATCTTTTTTTTTGTATAAAAGGTAGTTGCACACACACACACACACACGCACACACACACACACACACACACACACACACACACACACACACACACACACATAAATAAATAAAAAGAAAAGTAGTTTGACACAAAAAACTAAAAACAAGAAACAACAGCAAGTAAAATGAACAATACACCAAATCCAGCAGAATATATCAAAGCATTGGAATATTTTATATGATCAACTTTTTAAAAAGTTGAATTTCCCATGCTCAAGACCATGCAATGAACTTTTTTAAAAAGTTGAACAAATTGTACTTAGATCTTGGTACATTGAGGATCAGGGAATCTCTGATTTCCACTCTGCAGTATAGGGCAATCTCAAAATCAGTATATATTATTAGTGGGGGTTGCCCATCTGCAAAAATGCTGTTTCTGTTGTTTTGTGCATGTTCAACTTTTCAATCAGTCGATCCTATGAATCTGATCCCGTGAAATTCGACTTTTTAAAAAGTCAAGCACGTAGAACAGATCCAGCAGTTTTCTGTATTCTAAACAGGATTCCGAATTATCACCCCTTGCATTCTTAGAAACCTTCTCCAAAACATAAAATAGACATTTTTTGAAACTACTGCACTCCTTAGCTTGCTTACTAAGGTCATTAGTCTGGTTACCTTTTTTAATTGTATAGTTATGTTGGTAAAGTTTTGTTTTAAAGGCCTGTTTGGTTTTACCAACATAAAAAATGGGGTAAGAAAGACAAGTGGTCCTGTATACCACTCCCTTTGCACAGCAGTCAAACATGCCATTGGTCAACAAATATATTGGTAATGTCATGCATAAACCTACACTGTGAACTTGCCCCATATTTTTCATACCCCTACTTATTCCAGTACTGTACTGTGTCAGTTCAGTGTTGGTCTCAAAACAGGATTTCAGATGTCTTCCTTTGTTTATATACTACCCTAGGGTTACCAATCACACTATTTATTAGCCCAGAGAACTTAAACACGCCACTAAAATTCTTTTGGAAAATCTTTACAACTTCATTGCTTCCATTAGTATAAGTCAGTAACATAGCCCTGTTAAAATTGCTGTCATCTCTGTTGCTCTTCAGGGTAAATCCAGGAATTTTAAGAATAGGCTGATATTTAACCCCTTCCTTTAATTCATTAGCTATGTATTTGGGATATTTCCCATCAAGAAAGATCTCCTTTAATATTTCCAATTCATTCCAAAATGTATTTTCTTCAGAAACCAGTCTCAATAACCTAATTATCTGTCCCTTAATCAAATTTTTCTTCTGCCACTGTTGGTGGTGGCTAAAGTACTGTAAAACCTGCTGGAGTACAAGGCTTTCATGAATATATTTGATTCAAATCTTCTCTGAGCCAATTTTTTTTTAAATCATGACAATTAAAACATTAAAACTATCAAAAATTTACTTTGTGCGTAAAATGCAAAAAAGTTGTAGTCTTATGAATGTATCGAAAAATTAATTTACTTTGTCAACACTACCCATCCATAAAATAAATATGTCATCAGGGTAAAAGAAGAACTTGTTGTATTTCCAGTAAGCTGATGGAAAAGCATATTCAGTCTTCTACCATTATAAGAAAATATTAGCAAAAATGGGGCAGAAGAAATCTCCATTGCTATACCATTGATCTATTTATAGTACTCCCCTTTAAAGTAAACAAAATTATTGTGTAAGACCATTTCCATGAGGGCTGAAATCACACTGATGTCTCCGTATGTATAGTTTTTATTTCTTAGTAAAGCCTTTGAGAACCACTCAATTCCTGTGTCATGTTGAATCAGAAGGAGAAGGTCTCTGACATAATTTTCTGCAAACAAAACCTGATCTAAAAATTCAAATTCTCCTGTATTTCTTAGAAATGCCATGAATCAATGAGAAAATGTGGGGTGTCCTTAAAAAAATCTTTAAGCCTAAAATCAATAAACTTTGCAATAGGCTTAATTTTTGATCCCCCTGCTGTCACAATGGGTCTTGGGGGGGCATCTGATTTGCCCACTTTTGGAATTAAAAAAATAGAGGGAACGCGTGTATTTTTAACCCTGAGATAACTCATTAATTGTCCAGAGAAGTTATCTGTTAAAGCCACGTCCTTGACCCACAAATCCCACCCATGATAGAGTATAACTTCATTTCTAGAAACAGTGACAAAAATGTTCCATTATTCAAGTAATTTAACATTTTCTGGCAATACATAAAGCTATCCATAATAACTGTAGCACCCCCTTGTCAGGTCTCATAGTATACATGTTCCTATTTTCTCTTAAATCATGCAACAACTTTTTTTCATCAGGAGATAAATTATAGTAAAATGGTGTGTTTTTTGTTGTCAAATATCGACTGAATTTCAGTCTCATATAGTCCTTTGTATAAGGCAATAGGGGAAGCCAAAGAAAGATTAAAAGTACTTTTCCTGGATAGTGATTCACTAAAACAATCCCTGGCATCATTGTCAAAAAAACTCAAAATGATTCTTCTTACATTAAAATAAATCCTTGTAAATCAGAGATATATGTGGATCACAGTAATTAAATGTTTTGCAACCACTGTATTCAAAAACAGTGCTTGTGTAATTCATCTCATTTAACGAGCACATCCCCAACCCCATCCCCTGCCCCTCCTTCACTTTTGCTTCTGCTGGTTCTTTTAAAATCCATGGGGTACTGCTCTCTGGTAGTCATTCCTAACATGTTCTACCAGTGAATCCATATCTAATCATCTCAGTGATCTCCTTGGTAGTTGCTTTTCATGTAAAAAATCAACAGGTGCTTCAAAATGAACCTTTTCTAGATTCTACATTAACTTTGTAGAGAGCTTTATCATCATGGAACTGATTGTTAGTGCCAGGGGGGGTCAGGGTATGCTTATCTGGTATTGTAATCAGCCTCATCCTTTTTTAACTTGTTCTCTTTTCTCCTATGGATGCTTTCACAATGTAGTTTGATGTTACTAAAAGCTTTCAAGTAAACTTCCTCATACATAGGAAAAAATAAATATTGCATGATTTCAATTTGTAATTTTTTAATGTTTAACTAATAAATGCATCTTGTCAATGCCTGTCCTGTCAAATAACTCTAACAATTCACCATGAATATCAGTCTTGAGTCCATTTCAAAATGTATAAGGTCTCAAACCATTTGGGCACCTAGTACAACATTATACAGTCAGAAAAAAATGGCTTAACAAGTTGTAGCCTATGATATTTTTTAAAGTTTTTTTTTAAATCTAAAATTTTGTTTTTAAGTGTCTCACCTGACCCAACTACTGACATATCACAATGTATCTCTTCCCCTGTAAAAGAGGAAATATTACTTAAACCATTTGTCAAGCTTGCCTTTGTAACCATTGTAGTTGCCTTCCTTCCTTGTTGCAATTGCTTCAGTGGTAGGGTTATCTGCTACCACACTAGCATAAGTCGTAAAACATGAATCGCCAACATCATTTCCGTCGGTGGAACTGGCGATAACTTTTTTGTATTGTTTATTGTTCACACCATTGGCACCCACCTTGAAACCATCATAGACCTTGTCCATCTTACCAGTGAGTCGAGTCAAAAGCTGACTAAATAACATCAACTAACATGGAACTATAGAACTTGCAGTAATATCCTCACCTGCTGGTATTCCATAGTCTTCATTGGTATATAGTTCCTGCGACATGGTTCACAAACACAGAGATAAATCAACAAGAATCAAAATAACATTCTGTTCAATGTAAAAGAAACAAAAACAACAGCAGCAACAACAATGAAGCAAGTTTATTAAATAAAATTAATTAAACACTTTTGTTCCCAAAGAAAAATGTAACCATCAGAATACAAAACACTCCATTTAAAGCACTTAAATACATAACAAAATTATCAATAGACCAAAACAAAACTGTACTAATTAAAAGTTAATTTGAAAGTGCTAGTTAAATGATACTGTCCATGTAGTAAACATTATCCCCTTTTTTCTTTAGGACCGAAATTGCTTAATTAATTGTATTTAATAAATGTGTTTTGTGGTTCACTACTTAGCCTTTTGTTTTATTTTTTTTTGTTTTTTACGTTGTATGGAGTATTATTTTGGTTCATATAAACAAATATTTCTATTACCCTTACTACAGTTTCCTTTTTTTCTCAAGTCACATATCACCACTCTTCCTGGTATCACAATTATTAGACTGTTTTACTTCATCTTTTGTCATTTATACCCCTAAACCAGAGCATGGGTCATATCATAATGATCATATAATCCTTTCCCAATACATCATCATTTTTTTTTTCTTTTGTAATGCATTTTGCATTCAGTAAACATAACACATCAGACTTTTTCTTCTTGCACCATCCAACAACCATTAAACCATTCACTTCAATTCTTTCAGTATTCACATTTAGTCCCAGAATACTTAAATCATACATTCATAGGTTCATAGGTTAGTACTAGGCTAACTGCCCTTGCAAGACATTTTAAGCCTAGTCAGTTATCCCTTGTGAGACTCAAACCCTGCACCTTGTTTTTTGCATCTTTTTTTCCTCCTGTTTTTATTTTTCTTCTTTCTTTCTCTCCTTCTCATCCTCCATCCAACAGGTATAACTTCTTTCAGCTCTTGTTTTTCCCCTTTTACAGAACCCATCATACATATTTTCTGTTTGTATCTGAACGTGATTTCAACTACCCTGCCATTAACTGGGAAAACGACTTGTATACCAACACCTTTGCCCAACGGTTCTTGGAATTCATAAATTCCAATGCCCTGGATCAACTAAATCCATAGTCTCACCGGGGGCTCCAATATCCTAGACCTTGTCATTACCAACATGGGAAATCGATGCTCCACACCTATGGTCACCCCCTCGTTGGTCAGGTCTGACCATAAGCTAATCACCCTTGACATCCACATCCCTGCTTCACCCTCCAGTAAGGAAACCTCCATAAAAAAATTTCTCCTAAGCCAACTTCATGCTACTCAAGGCAGAAGTGATAAACTTCATTACACCCATGCAGATGGGAGCTGAAAGTTCGACTGCTGAATCTGACACTAAGGCACTGTATGAGCACATCCACTTGTGCATGAATCATGCCATCCCAAATAGAACCAAGATGCTCTCCTCCAAGAAAAGGAAGCCAATCTGGTGGTCCCCTGCCATAAACAAACTTTACAAGAAAAGGAAGAAACTGTTGCAGAAAAGATAAAAATCCCAGGATGCAAAAAAACTCCCTTACCAGCCTCAGTAAGAAGCTGAGATCCCTCATAAAATCCTCCAAAGCTAGTTATGAAAATAAAATTGCCAAAGATTCCAAAGACAACCACAAGGCATTTTATAGCTATGTTAAGAATCTAAATGGCAATGCTCAGATCTGCTCCGAGCTATAACAGAATGGCATTGAATATACTGATCCCATGGATATTGCCAATATCCTGGCAGATCGATTCACTGCCAACATCACTCCCCCCATCCCCTAAAGGGTCCATCTCAATACCGAAAGATTGCCAAATTCCGGTAATAATGGCCACAAAGGTAAAAACCACACTCTTCAAAGCTAAGAATACAGCATCCATGGGACCAGACGACATCCTGGGCTGTGTACTACATGAACTACAAAATGAACTGGCACCTCACCTAAGTGTCATGTTTAATCATAGTCTCACCTCAGGCTTTGTGCCCACTGAGTGGCACACAGCTACAGTTATCCCACTGCACAAAGGGGATCCACCTTGGATCCTGGGAACTACTACCCCATCCATCTGACGAGCCTGATCTGCAAGGCTATGGAATGTATTATCATGGAACTTATGAACAAAGACATTGACAACCTTCAAACACTGTACCCCATGCAGCTTGGGTTCATGAAGGGCCGATCTTATCTCTTGAACCTGACTGACTTCTTTGAATCAGTCTCCAGAGCTGTGAACGAGGGTAAGGTGGTCCACACAGCCTATATGAACCTTACCAAGGCATTTGACACCATCCCTCACTCTGGAATCATAGATAAACTTACTAAGCTGGGCATTAATCCCTATGTCACTCGATGGGTTGCCTACTGGCTTACTGACAGAACTCTCACTGTAAAACTAGCTGACTCCAAATCCAGCTCCAGACAAGTGACAAGTGGAGTACCTCAGGGTTCAGTCCTGGGACCGCTCTTGTTTGGCATCTACTTTTCTAAAGTACAGGTCAACACTAAGGGACAATGGCTAATAAAGTTCGCAGATGACTGCAAACTGGGAGCCATTACTGAATCCCCAGATGATGTGGATATTCTACAAAAGGGCCTTACAGAAACAGATGCATGGTACCAGAGCCATGGGTTTAAGCTCAATGCCAAGAAATGTATAGTTATCCCCTTTGAGAAAAAAACATGTACCCATGAATTACCACATAGATGGCAGTACACTAAACACTGAAAGTGTGATAAAAGACTTGGGGACACAGGTAGAGAGTGGTCTCACCTTCGATAACCACATCGCCACAACAGTCAGGAAATCCTTCTATGTGGCACACCTCATCACTAAGGGCTTTTCATCCAGAAAAAAAGGAGGTCATTGTCCCACTGTACTCATCCCTCATTAGACCCATTATATACAATGCCCCATTTGGTATGTACCTCTCAAAACATCTGCAACAACTGGAAAGGCTGCAGAAATACCTCACTAAAAGAATCACAGGCCTAAAGCAGATGCCCTATGCTGACTGTCTAAAAAAACTCCAGCTATACTCTGTTGCATATCATCTACTCAGAGGCGATCTCTGCTTAACATACAAGGCCATGTCAAACCCAGAGCTGTTGGACATGCTACACTTAAAGAAATCCCAATCCCTCAGAGCCACATGCTCCAGGGATCTAAACCTTGTCATCACAATGAACAAAAACATGCTGAAGGGATAGGTTCCTAACCCAGAGACTCCCCAGACTCTGGAATAGACTGCCCATACATGTCAAGCAGAGCACCTCTTTGGCCCTCTTCAAAAGGAACCTTGACGACTGGATGGGAGAAAGGAAATTCACCCCTGGGATCGTGTCAGTTACCCTGCTAGACAGGGGTCTAGGGAAGTAAATATTGTGGGAAGAAATAGCCAGGGAATTGTTATAGCTAGGCTTGTATAGGCCCTAGGGCTGATAGCCTAGTACCAACCTATGAACCTATGAATGTCTGCTGCCATTGTTCCTTCCCCTTGCTGTTTTTATTCACCTACTGTCACTTTCTTCCTGAACATTGTTTTCTACATATTGTCTTTCCTCCTCTCAGTTTATTTTATATATATCTTTTCATTTTCCATTACTGGACATTCACACAAAAAATGGTCAGACTCATTACATTTCCTACAAAAAGGTTTACAGCCCCTAGCAGAATGGCCTTGCTCCTAATACGGCCCACATTTTCGTTTTGTACATTCCTGAACCAAATGGTTTTCAGCCCCACAAGCAGCCTTCACTTCATCCTAATATTTAATGTTTGCACTTTTCAGTTCATTATTATATTACTTGAAATATGTTGTAATTTCCATCATGCATATCTGGTGTAACCCACACTTTCCATCTCCCTCTGTCATTGTGAATTTTCTTTATGTCATGGAATTTGTCCCATTTTGTCAGAGAAAAAAAGCTTCAAGTTTAAGTTCCTCCATTTCTAAATTCCTTTTAACTGCAAGCCAAAGTATTGAAAAATAAAACATTTTCAAGGTGCTATTTGTTTTTTTCTATTTCAGTAAAACTTTAATGCAACTAAAAAGTTTCAAAAGTTACTTAATTGAAGTCTTCTTACCCCAAATGAATTAAAATTCTCATGTATCCTAAAGTAAATGCTAATGGTCATATAATACAGAGGTTCATAATATCATATGTGACAATAGTAGTACTGGATTTACTTCTTAATCTTATTGCTGGACTTTTTTTTCTGATGCTATTTCCAGTTTGCTGCTTAGCAAAAACACAAATCAGCAAATACTTGAAAAACACAGAAAACTGGAATGAGTCCACCAAAGAACACAAGGCAGCAAGTTATAGTAACCAATAAAATTTGTTCTGGTACCTCGGCTTTTTGCCTTCTAAAGAATAGTTCAAAGTCAAACAGCTACCCTAGTTAAACCCCCCAGCAAGTGTTATTAAGCAATCAACTACTCAACTAATTAATTCACACAGAAAATGAACATTTAAAATGTTTTTAAATACAATACAAATATTTGTATATGTTATTATATACTGTGTAATCATAGTACAACAATTTTCATTAACAATTCCTATATTTATAAAATTACATAAATAAATTATCCATAAAGTAATATTACTATCAATGGTTATTCCCCTAGGATAGTGTTCTATAATTTATGATGATTCTACACTCCATTTTATCAAGTTCATCCTTAAAGCTACCCCCATACTTCAAAAAGGGAAGTTACAGCACACTAAAAAACAAACTGGTCTCAGAACCCCCATGAACAGACATAAAATGATCAGCTACCGGACTATTAACATTACACCTCCTGATATTACCCAGATGTTCCATTATTCTAGCCTTAACTTTTCTCATTTGCCCGATATACTATTTGGTATCCTGGCAACCACATCTAATAATATAGACAACACCCTGTGAACTACAATGAAAAGCCTCTATAGCCTTGCATAATCTACCATTAAATTTACAACCATTTAGATTATTAACTCTACCACAAACTGAACAGTTTTCACACATATGTGTCCCTACCCTCTCATCCATACTATTAGACAAACCATCCCCACTTAACAGCTCTTTCAAATTATTATACCTCCCATAGGAAAAGGTTATATGTTTAAGAAAAATATGTCCTACACTCACATCATCTGAAACTATATAAGGGTTCTTTATTGTATTTACAAATATATACATCATATGTACAACTTTTCAACACATATTTACATTATTTACAATATTTATAAACTGATTCTTACATTTATATTGAACTTTCAATTTTTTAATTCCCCTACTCTTTTCTCCACAACCAAAGTCTTACTTTCTTCAAAATCTCTGGTAGTAACCACTGCATTGTACTTCTTTAATTATTTTGTTCTACATCATCCATATTATACAAAATAATTTTTCATCCAATTTGATTATGTCCTTTTGTTTTGCATTTTTATAATGTCCATATTCAGTCATGTCCATAGTAATATGTTCAGTGTTCTCCAATTCTTTTAAATATCCTCTGTCATATATTTCCTTCCACAGTTTAAATGTACTTTTACACTTTATAAAAACATGTTCAGTTGTCTCTAATTCACTGCAATATAAACAAATTCTATCTTTTATTGTCTTATATGGCATGTTTGCCATAACCGGTAACTTACTTATTGATAACTTCCACAAAAAATCTGCACATTCTACATGTTTTTTTATACCTATTAATTCTCATTTTTACTGCTTTGATCTTCTCTTCACTTATATGTTCCAAGGATAAACATAATAAAATGTTTCCATTGTATTTTCATACCATATCTTTCTATTTTTTTTCTATCTTTCCTAAATCAGCTTTCCATAGTAGCATTTTCTTTTGATATAATTTTATCTCCACACAATTAATTTTTTTACTTCTTTCAAAATATTCCAGCCTTTCCCACATTTCTTTGTTTCTTTTCTGTGATTTTTGTTAGTAACTTTTCTTTAGGATTTCATACAAGTTTAATGAAAAATATATATATATATACAATTGGGTGTAACAAGCTCAACTCTCCTTCTTTATTACTTACATAAAGAATGCTTCTTTTCACTGGGTTTAGTCTTGACCCCCAAATGAATGTAAAAATTACATTAATTAAATCCTTTTCTAATGCTAATGGAATTGTATATACATTAGCTAAATGTGTAATTTTACCTAATATTATATAGTTACTTAAATATGCCTTTTTCCTGTATGTCACCCTAAATGTTCTCCAAAATATGCAAAGACCTAACTATCATATCTCTCCATTATTGTTCTCTTAATTGTTCATTTCCAAACATTATTCTTAAGATTTTTATCTCTTCTTCATTAAATTTAATGCCTTGTAGTTCTCCTAAAAACCTAGTCCTTTACTTTTTTCTTTATTAAGAGTCAATCCAAGCATCTTGAGTTCTTTGAGCATTTCTATGGCTATCTTCATCCATTCTGTATTCTTGACTGCTAACACTAAAGCATCTGCATATGCAAACATAACTGAAGTCATAATTCTTTATGGTATTTAGCTTTGTCTAGTATTGAATTAATCTCAGTGACCACTGCATTCATAATTAATGCAAATAAGATGCTGCTGGTTGGACATCCTTGTTTGATACCACTTCTTAGTCATATAGTTTCACTTATCCATCCATTAATTACTAATCTTACTTTATTTCCCATGTAAACTGACTTCAGATTATTTATTATTTTATTGCTTATGTTATATTCCTCTAAAACTTTCCACAATGCTTTGTGTTGAATTTTGTAAAAAGCTTTCACATCTCATATTAATATGTTTAATTCTTTTTTTCTGTTTATTATGTCATCTACCAGTTCTGTTATTAACATTAACAATTCTGTACTTCCTTTACTTCTAGTTCCAAAAATTGTTTCCGATAATTTATTAGCTTTGTTTGTTGTTCTTTTTTCTATTATTTTCATGAAAATCTTATAATCTATATTATTCAGTACTAATGGTCTCCAATTTCTTTTATCCATTTTTTCTCCCTTTTTACATATGAATTTCATTACCCCTAAACATATCTTTTCATCATTTATACCTTTTTCTAACCATTCTTTCATTACTTCTAAGAAATATTCTTTCTGCCATTCTTGCATGATTTTGTATATGAAGAATCCAATTCCATCTATTCCTGTAGCTGATTCTACATTTATTGTCTAAAGAACATTTTCTAATTCTATTATTGTAATCTAATCTTTTCCTCCATCCTTTAACTGTCTCCTTCAGTTAACTTGTTTAATTCCCATTTGTCTTTTAATGTAATGTCACTTATTGAGAATGTCTCTACTATATATGCTTTGATTGTTTTCAGAATTTCTTCTTGGGTATTTACTATGTTGCCTTTTTCATCTTTTAATTCTCTTATTATTCTTGTATTTTCTTTAACCATTTTACTTAAGTATGGTGATGTTACTTTGCTCTTTCATTGCAAAAAGTATCTTTGTTTAAACAATCTTCTTCTAATTTGTTCTTAATTCATTTCATACAGCTTTTTTTCCTTTCCTTTTCTATAAATTCTTTACTATTACTTGCTATGTTTTTGAATATTTGGTTACCAATTTCCTTATATATATATATATCAAAATCCTGTAGTTTTTTTTCAATTTTTGCCATTTTAATACCTATTTTCTATATTTTTCTTTCAAATTGATCTATCAACTCATCATACGTATGTGGTCTTGCCATAATTGTAGTATTATATATTTTGCCTGTTCATTCAGTTCTGACTCATTAATTCTTTTTAATCCTTTGCCTGTTCATTCAGTTCTGACTCATTAATTATTTTTAATCCATTGCCTATCTTTATATAATTCCTTTTTTTCTTGTATTTCTATCCATATGGCTAAATGGTCTGAAAATCCTGTGATTTTTACACCCTTGATGTAATGTAATCAAGCTGTCTGAAACTATAAAATAGTCAATTTCAATTCTTAAATTACTTCTTTTTTATGTCCAATTCTTATTTTTTCATAAATACATTTTGTTATATTTAATCATATCTAGAATTGCTTTAGTATCTGCTCCTTTGTTATATCTGTGTCTTAAATCACAATTAAAGTTTCCCATTATGATTATTTGCATGTTTAAATTTACATGATCCATTATTTTTCTAAACATCATTCCTCTTTGTTTCTGTAAGGTAGATGCATAAAGTGAAATTTATCTATAAACTTGATTTTTCTTATATCTAGTATTACTATTCTTCCAATGAGTACTATTGTATAATCAAAAATATCTATCCATTCTTTACACAGGATGACTATACTAGAGCATTTTTCACTACCTAAATTCCAAATTACTTTGCCTTCCCATAAGCAATTTATTTGTTCCCATTCTTCATCTATTGCTGTTCTAATGTCTATAAGTGCTATGATATCCATATCTAATGTCATACACCATTCTAATACTCCTAACCTGTGATGATTATTCTTCATGCTGTTAACATTAATGGCTAAGATTTTCACTGCAATGAATTAATTTTGTCTTCATCCTTTTCCTTTTTTGTTCTCTCCTATAGTTACATTTTTGAACATACGTTTCCTATTTTTTACTCTTTTAGCTATGGAACCTCTTTTGTTTCTTGTTGTTATCCCTTTACTTTCTCCTTCGTCACTTGAATTACTAAGTTCTTCTTCCTCATTTCCTTCCTTATCTTTTATTTCATTCATACTATCTTTTACAGCGACTTTATTTACTTGTTCATTTTGTATTTCCTCTATAGTACCTAATACAATTTCCTCCTTGTCTTGTTCCTGTACTAATGTTGCTTCTTGTGTATGTTTTTCTAGCTCTACAATTCATCCATGAATGCACTATCTTTTCACATTTTATACACTTCTGTTCACATTTCCTTGCTTCGTGACCCATTTTTCCACATATAAAACATTTCCTTTTATTACACTTGTTAATTAAATGGTCATCCTTAACACATAAAAAACGTATCTTAGGCCGTCCCCAATATCTTACCATACCTTTGTTTCCTTCACTGTTAATTATATTACGTAAATGCACAATTTTTTCATCTTGCATTTTCAATATTAGACCACATTTCCACCCCGACTCCATAAGCCTCTATTATTATATATTTTTGTGATATGCAAAACATCTCTACATATAGTTTTTAAACACTCTTTCAAACCATCTCTTTCAGTTTCAATTCTAAATTACACAAACATTTTATTTTTGTCTTCTCTATTAAAAGCCTGTATTGCATATGAGTTCCATGGAATAATGTATTTTCTCTTATTATATTGCTTATAAATTTTTCCATATGTTGAGCTTCTTCAAAGAAAATGTCACAGAATGTATCCTTATTAGTAGAAATAAAGGCTCTTACTTCTCTAGGTTTTATCTTCAGTGGTGCTATGATGTTGTCCCATACCTCATACCTGTCTAGTTCCTGCTCCATCTTGTTGCTTATCGTTACATGAAAGTTTCTTGTAATTTCTACCTTTTTCCTTCTTTTCATTCACCCTCTCTTACTGTCTGTGTGTACAATCGCTCTTCTTCTTTCTTCTCTTGTGTATTTTCATTCTCTTGAATTCTTTCCATTATCTCTCTTCATGATGTTGCCTTTTCACTTTCCAGCTCACTTTGATCTATTAATTCTTTTAAGTAGACATCCTGCAACTCTCCTGATTGGAGGGTTGTAATAACACATTCTGTTGTAAAAATATCCGTTGCAAATAGATTTTGCTGGTAAATATCTTTGGAATCCACCATTGTGCCATCCTCTACCCATTTCCCCTCCTTTCATCTCAGTTACATTATTGCTGCTATTCTCCTCCTTCCTGGTCTCTTCTGACTCCTTCTCCACCATGTTAGCTTCAACAACTGTTCGATTAACTGCATTTCCCTTCTCCATCACAACTACCACACTTTCCTTCTCCTCCAAGCTTCCTGCTTCTCCAAGCTGCCTTCACACACAGAACAAAAGACAAGAAGTGCCACAATGAATTGTGTTCCAGTACAATCACTCATACGAAGAGTAGGGGAAGCTCCCCAATGCTCTGACCAAATCTCCCCTAGTAACATAGATACCACCTCAGGTCTCACTGGAAAAGAGGCCACTAGCCCAGTGGGACTGACCTGTTCAACAAAAGATAAATAAATAAAATGTATAAATTCTGTGCTAGGTAGGCAGGACCTTAAGAACAACAGAATAAATCAACAGGTGGTGGCCACAGTGGCTAGATCAATCATACATAAATAGATTTTATTGTAGGTTTGTAAGCTGAAGCCAATAATTTGATGTAGTGCTGCAGTGCTGCAAACTAGCTGTTAGCCAGGGTAGTTTTTCACACTGTGTAGCCTTTTAATTGCACAGCCTGCATGACTTTTTCTCTTGTATCTTCATCTGACTAACTCTTATGGCCCTTATTTTTTTTTTCTTGCCAATGCAGAGATAGGTCTCACATTTCTGGAACTGTGAAGTAATCACTGTTTGATAAAGGTTAACACTACTCTCCATGTATTAGTAATTTCCAGAGATATCCATTTGTACTACTGGTAAATCATTAGCATATTGTTCTCTTCCACAGCAGCTCGAAACTCTTCTCCCCTCAAGTTCTAACCTGGATTAGTGTGCTTTTGCAGGCATGTGAGAAGTCTTATTTTAGTAGGATAGCAGAGCTGTACATTGAGAGAGCTACTGCAAGTCACTTGGCCACATTATTACATCCAGAAGGTCACATACCTAGGCATCAACTAGAAACCCTGTAAAAATTCCCTGTCACTGAAAAAAATATTTAGTCTGCCTGTAAGTCTACACTACCCTGCAAACGCAGCATACCCCACTATGTCTCAGTTATATTTTCAGGCTTTATTTCACGAGTGAAAAAATAGCCCAGATACTTTGCCTGACGAGAATAACCTTGGGAAAGTTTTGTGTTGCAGTGCACTCTAGAATACAGAAGAGTTATCAGGCATACTAGAATATCTAGGAAATGACTCAGCCAGTATATCCAAAGAATTTATTTTATAGTACCAACAATTGATGTTCTCCAGTGCCTCGGCATAAGCCTTTTAACAGAGTATAACAAAACCCATTTCTCATTCCTTTATATAGTAAAAAACTATTCTAATAAAACAATTAAAAAAACACTTAATTACAGCAGCCATTTCCAATCAAGCTCTCTATTTAAGTACATTGTGTGAAAGGTATGTGCTTGAAGAATAAACTACAATGGAAAGAAGCACTGTTTATTTTAAAATTTGACACTTTACACCCTAAGGGGTTAAATAGAGAGCTTGATTGGAAATGGCTGCTGTAATTAAGTGTTTTTTAATTGTTTTATTAGAATAGTTTTTCACTATATAAAGGAATGAGAAATGGGTTTTGTTATACTCTGTTAAAAGGCTTATGCCGAGGCGCTGGAGAACATCAATTGTTGGTACTATAAAATAAATTCTTTGGATATACTGGCCGAGTCGTTTCCTGGAATATTTTTCCTTCTTGGTGGTTTAATATACTAGAATATCTAGTTAGAATTGTGTCAGACATTCACAGCAGAGTGCAGATGTCTGGAAGTTTGTATCATTTCCCCTATCCCAGCTACAATCTCTCTTCCAAGACTAAGTAAACTTAATGTGTAGGCTTATCCAACCTCTTGCTGTGCAAACTGTTCAGCCTGATTGTGCTATCACACCCTGGCTTCAAACAATTTCCTACAAAAGGATTCCTGTTAATCATACCCGTAGCTAGTCTCACATTAATTGATTCACCCAGCTATTTTTCATTTCCCATTATGAAGTTGATATTATGATGTTACAGCTTTCCTTTTGTCATCTCATCTGCCGCCTTTGCTACGAAACACGCTTCCAAGTGCATCTTTCCCTTAGGGTGTAGTAAAATTAATAGATTCATTCATTTTGCTAACAGCAATCTTTACAAGGGCTGTTAATGTAAATCCATATCATTAAAAAACCCTTAAAGTGATAAAGAAACAAAAAAAAATAAAATGTGATTCCCCACACTCCCCCAACACACACATCTATACTACACATACTAACTCTATGGTTGCACAACAGAGGGGAAAAGGGAAGCCTACATGACATCTGGATGATTTTTAGTTATATGGCAGTGCACTAATGGTACTTACAAATATTGTCATTGATGACTCTACTAGCTCCCAAATTTACATCCTTACAAAATACAGAACAGAAAAACACGAAGACACCATTTTCAAATTTCTTAAGATTGTACAAAAGAATAAGTGCAGCAATATGATTTCCCATTTATCTTTGCTTACTATCCATATATTAATTTTCCTGTATATCTTCCTTATAGGTTCATGGGTTCTTAGGTACGTACTATGCTAGCTGCCTTGTGGACCATTTTAAGCCTATCTAGCCAGTTTCCCTTTTTGTGCCTGAAATAACATATCCCATTTGATTAAAGATTGGCCTTACCCATCCCATGGTCAATAAATATATATTACCCCTTATAAGAATAACTAGGATTATACTATTGATAATTTGAGGGGACCCATGCATGGGATAAAGCATTTAGGAGCTGCCTCTGTCCATTAGTAGAACACAGGGCAATTCTGGGATACATTTTCTGTTTTCCATCCATTGATCTAAGTTGTGCTTGAATATGGACAGGGACGAACTTTGTTTTGTCTGATGGGGAGTCTGTTCCATAGCAGCAGTATCTTCTGCAAAATATACCTGACCCTCCAAACTGTTCTGTTGATGTTGCAGAAGAGGTTCAGATCCCTAGACCACATATTTCTGATGACATTTAACTTGCTGATGTGCAGTAAATCCCTCAGTAATTTGTCAGAGGATGCCTTGTATGCCAGACACAGGTCAGCTCTTAGCAGCCTGTAGGATACCGAATATAGTGACAGGACTCTGAGTCAGTCCATGTAGAACATGTTGTTTAGGCCTTGTATCCTTTTGGTAAGGTATCTCTGGGGCATTCCAGTCGTTGCATGTGTCTGGACAGATACACACCAAAGGGGACATTATATTCAATGACGGACCTAATGAGGGCTGAGTAAAGCCTTAGTTTCTTCTTCACAAGTTTCTCTTCTTTCTTCAGGTCCTTCTATGTTAACTTGATTCTGCTTCTTCCCCTAACAAACTTCCAGTTTCATGACTGCTGTCTCTTTTCTAAGAATTATTCTGTTTCCCATTGTGACTGGATTTTCATGTTTCCATCCTTGCCCTGTTCAGCCATCCTCCCAGGAATGATACCCACATTTTCTTCTGCCTTCTATTGCTCACTATCACTACTTCATTGCTCTATGGTAGCTATCTTTCTTTTCTGTTTCAATCCATTTATTTTCTTCCCACTATTTCCTGCCCATATTTTCTCTTTTCATCCTAAGTTTTCTTCCCAGATTTCTTTCCAGGTGTGACAGCATTGTGCTTTTGATCACTAATCCATCTACTCTATCATTCACTGTTTTCCTGTCTCTACTTATCACCTTTACTTCTTTCCTGACTTTAACTATCCATCTGATTCCCTTAATTAATATATTGATGGCATATGTTTAGACATCTGGAGCATCCCATCTCCCTCAGTGGTCCCTAGCCTTAACCTATTTTTGGCTGTCCTTGGAGTTTTATTTCCCCAAATGAAGCTGTCACACTATCTTTGGATATTTCTTATGCACACTTTTCTTCCTGTAACTAGTGTGTACCTAAGTAGAGATTACTTTGAGGTGAATCATTACTTCAAATAATTGACTTTTCCATCTATTGTATACACATTGTTTTCCCCATTTATCTAATAAACTGATTATATATTCTTTCTGATTCCTATAATGTGCTTCTTTCATTTTCTTAATAGTTTTCCAGCCCTCCAGTCCTGGATAATATGGTGTTGGTTTTGTGGGTATCTCTTGCTGATGCTTACCTTTCCATTTTTTACTGTCAGTCCTAACCTTTTTTATTTTTTTTAAGATTGCATTCGATGCAAGTCACTCTTCCAAGCAAATCAAACGTTTCCAGTACAATTATCCTTGCTGTGTCTATATCTTTAGCTAAAAGGATGAAAGCATCCATGAAAAACAGAAACTGTACTTTCCCTCCTTCCCCTTCTGCTGTCTTCTAGAGTTTCCCTGACTGCCAATAGCTTCATCTCTATGAGTATTATAAATATCCCTGTAAACAATGGGCATCCCCGACTGATTTCTCTTTGGACCTCTATGACCCCCTTGTTATGCATTCACTGTGATTTTCACTGTTGGATTGTGGTACATAGACTTTGTCCTTTTCCACTACTTCCCTCATGGTATCCATCAGAATTCTACACTCTACCAAATGAAAGGCTTTGCTTTGTCAAAGAGGACTATCCCAACTGTTGTAGTAATTTTAGCTTCCTGGCTTTTCATAAATCAAGGCACTTTCACGTGCTTGCTACTCCCACCCTCCAGTTAATAAACTGAGCCTGATTGTCTTGAGTAAGCCTCAGTAGAATTTCCTCAAGTCTGCTTGCTAAGATTTTTGAAACATATTTTTTTATGTCTGCATTAATCAGGAAGATTGCCCTGTCTGTTGCTGCTTTTCTCCTTTTAAGCAATAGTATCAGCTTAGCGTCCCCCATGGACTTGGGTATCCTAGTCATTATTCCCAGCAAATCTAAGTTTCCATATCAGCATTTATCTTCCTATATATTACTTTATGGAATTCAGTTGGGAATCCATCAGCCTCGTAATACTTTTTCCCCCTTTAAACATCTTATGGCCCAGTTAATTTCTTTTTCCAGTATTGGGCTATCTACCATCTTTCTCTTTTCCTTTTTAAAAATATTTCCTCTCGGGGACATGTATCTTCCCATGAATGTTCTCCTGTCTGAGAGGTATACTCTGGCAAAGATTTGGTTTATCTCCCTTTTAAGCTACTGTAGTATTGTTCCTTCCCTGCTTCTAACCTGCTTTAGGTCTGTCCATTCTCTTTCTTCTTTTAGGCTTTAGGCTAAGGCTTTTCCTGCTTTTTTCTCCATGACATCACTAGAACTGCTCCTCGTTCACTATTTCTCTTTTTGTTCAGTTTGCTCTATACCTTCTGACCTGGCCTTTGGTCTTGTTTTTCCTGTTTTAATTTTTTGCACATTTTTGGCTCCTTGCAGCTGAACTTTGGCTACTTCCAGTGCCTCTCCTCATCCACTGGGTCTGCCAAATCCAGCCACCCTCCAGTGGACTAACTTTGACCCATGAATGTGTCCTGATCATGCATTCTTCCCCCATGATGGGAATATCTATCCTACTTGCCTTTCTAGTCAAGTACCTGAACTGTTGAATGAGACCATAGTCAGGGCTTTATCCCTCTACACTCCTGGTACAGGCTTCCTGCTCTAATGTTTTATTGCACTCATCTTTGCTCATCAGTATTAGCTGCTCTTTGAGCTCCCTTTCTGTTTTCCCTGTTTCATCCTGCTAGGTCTTCCTGCATCACCTTCTCATTTTTGTTTTCTTTCTCTAGCACCCTTCCCTATGTTCTCCTTTATCTGTCTGACCTTTCCTTAGATCCTTCCCATCTCCCCCATCAGTTTAATTTTATCTTTTCTTCTGTCCATTTAGTGGTCCCTGTTTCCAGTCTCCCTATTTCCTGGTGTCCTTTCTTGAGTTTACTGTCAGTCTGACATGGGAATATGGCTCTTCCTCTATCTTCACTGTTAGGGCTTACTTTTTGTCCCTTTTCCTCATCAAAAGAAAAAAAAAGACAAAAAAGCTTAATCAATTGCCTTCCTCTTGATCTCTCCTGAAGCAGATACATTTCTGTATCTCATTTTCTCTCTCTCTTGATATATATAGAGATATTCATATACATAAATGAACAACTCTACATTGAAAACTAAGCATCGAATGGCAAATGATTGAACACTGACTAATCACCCGCCGACTGAAACACAAACAAAAAGTTTGAACATGTTTTTTGCAGGGGGCAAGAATCCCTGTGCCCCACACACCCCCTGATAATTATATATAGCAACTCCAAGATTACAATACAGTGGGGAAAGAGTAAATTCTCAAATCCCCACTGTACCACAGTTTTGCACTGTAAAAAGCCAGTACATGCGATCAGCTGTACCAGTTTTTTAGTTCGATAAATTGATGTGTCAGTGGGTTGATTATAACCTATACATCCGTCCACGACTCTTTTTACACAGCTTCCTTATTTATTTCCATTTTCTTCCTATTAGTTCCTTTGATCTCCATTTCCTGTTTATTTTCAGTACTTGGAGTACATTATAGTCCCCTACAATTATTTCTAGCATGACTCTTATCTTTGGCCTTTTCCATTCTGTGAAGAATCTTGTGAATAATCCTTCTTTCTCTTTGTTTGAAGCATACATATTCCCTGTTATCCATCTCTTCTCTTCGCTTTGCCCTTCCATATTATCATTCTCCCCTCTTTGCTGCTAGCCACCTTGTCTTCATGTATTTTAGCCCTGTTTTGAACAGTACTGCAACACCTTCCACATGGTTTGTACATGTTGTAGGGTATTGTTTTGCCGTGATTTTTCTATTTCTATATTTTCACTTTTGTTTCCAGGACAAGATAATACTTGCTGCTTCTCTCATACACTTCTTTACTATTCTACTTCTCTTTATGGAGTATGAAGTCCTCCCTCAACAGTCCATACCAAGATCCTGGCTCACCATCTTCTAACTTCCCACCACCACTCTTCTCTATCAGATTAGATATCTCCCTGCCTATCCTTGGCCACCCATGGTACCTCTGTCTGCTCAGTTTGATTGCTGGTGTGCATCTGTTCATTAGTTTTTGGTTATTTCTTCTTCTTTAGCCTTTTTCTGTATTTCTTCATGCAGCGTTTCTGCCCGGACATTCTCTTTGTGTATCCTGCTCCTGATGTCTTATTCTCATCCATTTATTTTATTGTGAGGTCCACTCCAGTACCTTTCTTCAGTCTTTCCCTTCTGTTACTTTTTTTTTTTTTTTTGCGCATGTTCTTCCTCCTTCTTTCTTTTCTTGATTCCATACCCTTTCCCTTCACCTGGTGAATCCCATCGCTTCTTTTTGCCCCTATATTCATTTAGTGTCTGCACATAATCATTTGCGCTTTTCACTTATATCCACTTAACAGGCTTGGTTCTGCCTTGTACTACCTCTCCTCGTCTGTCTCACCTCTCTGAGATTGTAGTTATACCTGACGTTTGTCTTGGAATGTCTCCTTAGTTTGCTTCTCTCTAAATTCATATTCACCTCACCCCTTTCCACTGCTTCTACTGGACCTTTACTCCTGTTGTCCATTGTTTACCGTTTTCTAGCACAACTACTGATATGGAAGAAATTATACAAAAATATAAAACTGCAAATATGTTCTATCTTGACACAAATCAGAATTCCGTTAATAAAAAACAAACAACATCCATCTAGTTAACTATGACAAAGTGCATTAAGAAATGTGTTTGTATTGTTAATCAAAAGCTGTTGTCCATAATACAGTTACTCCTTTCTCTGTGTGTTGCTTTCAAAAGATTTCTCTCTACTTATAGGTAGTAACCCCCCCCCCCCGTAAGTATAATCTTACATATTGTCCTTTATATTTATTAGTTTTGTTTCAGTATTACAATAACTGGTTTAGCACTGCAGTTCAAATGTGTTTATTCTTTGTGTTTAAGATTTAGTTTAAATGTGTTTGTTCTTTGAGTGTAAGTTTTTAGTTTAAATGTGTTTGTTCTTTGGGTTTAAGTTTTTATTCTTTCCAGTCACTCTCAATCTGGCTGCGGTATACTTTTAACCAGTGGCTAGGCTTGTAAGTCCATTCTTCCCCTAGTTATAAAGATACTTGTCCCTGCATGTATCCTGACAGTTGAAGATGCATTCTTGTGTTTTCAGGCCATTCTCCTTGTTGCAAGTAATTTTTCTTCATTCAAACAATTATTTGCCCAGTTGTTTCTTCTCCTACTCTTGGTCTGCCCTTGAAATGCTGACTGTTTTTATAATGCATTTGTATTAGTGCTGGACTGCATTTTCTGCTTCAGGCAACTTGTACAACTCCTTTGACCTTTCTGTTTACTGATCCGTCTCTTTTACTACTCCTCCTAATGAGGAAGGTTCTAGTTGATGTTACTATGTTCCTCTTGACTGGAAATCACTGATAAAATGCACAATATAGCTGAGGTCAGCTGTACTTTGTTATTGTTTTATTTCTTTTATCAGTCTGCTTTTCCATGCTCCAGTTTGTCCCTTTTGCTCTGTGGGACTAATGAGTTATCCAACTGCAAATGTTCGGGTTGCCCCAGTCTGTCTCTATTTCTTTCTTTGTTTTTAATAAGAATTGACTCCTCTGGCTTCACTTGTTTTCTTTTCTGTTTTATGAAGGCTCCAGGCTGATAGTCTTATGTGCTAAGAGTAAGGCTTGGTGGATATTGGATACTCACAGGATCAAATGCTTTTCGCTGCTAAAGCAATTTACTGGCAAAGTCCAGAAAAAATGTTTTTTCCTTCCCATCAGGGCCCAGGATTTTCTTTTCTCTTCACTTGGCAAGTAGACTTTTCTTTGTTTTCTACAATGCATTTTGCAAAGTACATCTTTTGAGTAAGTCAATATTTTCTTATTTCAGCTTCAAGGTCCAGATCATCAGGTCCAGGTCATCAGGGATGTTGTCATTTCTACTAACCTATGAAAAAAATCCTGATAATTCCTTTGTAGGGATGCTCACTGTTATGCCAGTGACCCTTTTATTTATTTTAATTAATTAATTTATTTGTTTAATTTTGTTTACCAGGATAGAGCACTAATCAAATCTGATAATTTGCAGGCTCAGTCCAGTTTACATTCCCAGTAACAACAGTAAAGTTAAGATTAAAGATATAACTGAATTATATAGTATAGTGACATAACATAGATGAAGGTTTAAAAACAAGCAGGATCAGGAGTGTACAATGCATAATACAGGTGTTATAGGTGAGGAAAATCTGGTCAGTCCAAAAGAACTGACATAACATTTACAAATATGAAGGGAAGTGTTAGGAGTGAAGAGAACAGAAATTGTAGAATGCTAACAGCTGCAACAGTAGAGCTAACAACAGGAGAACTGGATATTAGATACAAAGTAGGGAATGGATAGGGCAGATGGGGAAACAGTGGGTATGAGTTAGGAGATTAAGCAGCTAGGGTTTTCTGGGATGAATGTAATAGTGCAATCATGGGAATTAGGTGACATAGCCTGTGTTCTGACATATGCACTTATATTGTATAGTCAAGCATTTATTTGTAGTCTCTGATTTCATTTAGATCAGGTGACTATGGTTGCTGCAGTTTAGGAACAAGGACAGAGAAGCTGTGGTCTGTGGGATGAAGTTATAGGAGAAAGGACCATTAGTGGACTGGCTAGTCTCATAGTTAGGGGGAGGGTGTGCCTTAGTACATGGGGTTGAAGAGAAGGGAGCCAAGGAGGAGGACTGCTTTGCCTTGAAGGGGTAGCCCATTTAACCTTTCCAAGATGTTGCAGTGTTATTCACACAGAGGGGAATTGGTGATGCAACAGCAATTTTATTAGAAACAAAGCAATGACGAATAAGGGGTTATATTCTTTATTAGATTGCCCCTCCTGGTCCTATTTTCCTGGTTGTCCATGGGGATTCACCAGGCTGTTAACCATATTCTTAAGTAATGTAATCTTTTGAAGACATTTAACTAGCTGATTTTCAGCTTTCAGAATGTAGTCTTTCTATGTCCTTTTGTTATTTCTCCACTGTTTTGTAATATTGTGTCTCAAGTCATATCATTCAGCCCAGATTGTATTACGCTTGCTCCTGCTGTTATTTCTCCCATCATTTGCTAGTCATTTGTTTGCGTTCGTCTTTCTGCATTGGGATTCTGTCCCTTTTGACAGTGTTTGTGTGCTTATTTACAGTGTTGTTTTGTTTTAATCAAAATGCTAGCACAGAATTCTAGATTAAACAGTCATCTTGGTTAGGCTTCTACCAGGAAGTTCACCTAACTAGTGAAGTGAAGTTGTTCTAGCTCGACGTTCATTCTTACAGATGGGTTCAGAGCTGATCCAAGGCTCAGAGTTGGCCTACTACAAAGCTCGAGGTGTTCAGACAGCTCAAGGCCAAGCCCTATCCCATGATGCACCTAGAGTTACCTCAGATCTAGTTTGCCACTGAAATAGATCGAAGGTTCCTCGCATAGCTCGGGCCAGTACAATTTTCTTTTCTAAAAATTATCTAGTTAATATTGTTATTTCTCTACTTTTAGAATTAGTCTTTAATACCTTTAGTTTTTATAGCTTTATAGTTATATTCCCTTTCCCTTTGGTGTGCTTTTTCATCATTATATATAGCTCTCTTTTGGCCTTTGTTTTTCTATAGGCCTAGTTTTGTCACAGTATATTGTTTTATATATGTATATATATATATATATATATATATATATATATATATATATATATAGTTTATTTAGAGTGGTTTGAATAAATAGTTAGTGTGTGTGTGTGTGTGTGTGTGTGTGTGTGTGTGTGTGTGTGTGTGTGTGTGTTTTCATAGTGACAGTTTAGTCACAGCATATTTAGCCCATAGTTGTTTAAGGCTTATTTAACTTAGTTTTGGGTGTGTCTAGTCGTTATTATACTACAGTAGTTTTTTTCTAGATAATGTATAGCTCATTATGGCTGACCAGGACAGAGATAAGCATCCTAAGTCAGGCTTTAAAAAGTGTCCAAAATGTGGACAAAAAATGTCTGTTACAGATAGCCATGTCAATTGTATGCATTGTCTGGGAGCCTTAGACCTACAGGAAAACTGCTCCATTTGTCATTCTTTTTCTTCTAGAGTTCTTCAGGAGATAAAGAGAAAGCTCATAGATAGAGGACGTCTGAAACCATCTTTTCAGGAAGCTTTGAGTGACCAGAATATGTCTAGTAAATCTTCAAAGTCTTCCAAGGCTTCTTCTTCTTTGTAAGTAAAAAAATCCAAGAAACTGTCGACGTCGGCTCCACAGCCCTCGGAGCCAAGCGTCTTGTCTTTTTGGAGCCAGTCCCCAGTCTTGAAACCGGTATCCGAGGTTCTAAAGTCTCCAATTCTTCAATCAGTGCCTCCATCCATCCATTCTTCTCGGTCCTTGATCAGCCTATCTGATTTGGATGTGGATCATGTGGTGCAGAAGTTGCTACAGGAACCAGTGTTTGTGAAATTTTTATCGGCTCCGACCCAAGTGGTTTCAGGACTGAAGACTGTACTGCCATCAACTTCATTTTCTCCTCCGAGCCATACCGGTCCTTCAGAGCTGGAGGAGTTGGACCTGATGATAGTTGAGCCTTCAGAGCCAATGCATGTTCCAGTGCCATTGGTTCTGTTTACTCAGACTTCTGTGGTGCCGACCGAGGAGTCTGGGAGCCGACACTCTCCGGTCGGGTCCAGGGAGGATAGTCGGACTGACTTATCGGTTCCAACTTTGCCTCTCGGGATCTTGGCTCAGATGAGTTCGTCTCCTACTTCTGGTTTGGTGCCCACTGTGCTGGTGCTGAGGAGATCAGTGGTTTCTTTGGATCCAGCGGTCCCTTCTCATGGGAGCAGGGGTGCCTTCGAAGCCATGAGGAGAGTGATGTTTCATAAGACATCTACAACTTCATGTCCAAATATCTCCTCCCCAAAAGCACCTGTGTCCACTTCTGCTTCACAGAACCTTTCTAAGCGTAGAGACCCTGAGCCTCAGGAAACCCCATTGGGTGGCCTCTGCTCTTCTGAGATGTCACCAGAAATTCCCACTGATGAGGTTCCCAGGAAGAGAATCTGTAAGAGGAAGCACCTGGACTCCCCACAGGAGTCTCTCACATCTGATACCGACTTGGATGAATCAGAAGGGTCCCCACAGTCCCCCTCTGAGGATATCTCATTTGCTGAGATATTAGAAATCCTTAGGCAGAGGGGTGGCTGGCAGTCCACCAACCCTACTGAAGATGAGTCGGTTCTCCTGAAGACTTTCGAGTCTCAACCCTTCACCTCTTTGGTGTCTCTGCCCTTCGATGAGCTCATGGAGCTGGTCTTGCGAAGGGCGTGGGAGTCTCCGGACACCATGGAGCCCATCCCTAGGAGGACTAATAAATTTATTTCTGCCCCCAGGAAAAGTCTTTCCTTACCAAGGGAGTGCCAGTTGATGCCATGGTGGTGGCGGCAGCCACCAAAAAGGAGATGTTGGAAACTTCTTCCTCTATCCATCCTCCTAACAGAGACTCTAGGATCATGGATAGATATGGGAAGTGCATGTACAGTTCAGTGACTTTTGCCTTGCATTCACTGAACTATCTCAACTATGAACCAAGGTAAAAACCACAGAAAACAAATAATCAGAAGGAAGACAGCTGGATACACTCAAACCACTCTAAGTTTAATGTGTAGAGCTTTTCGTCTGGGATAATACCCAGACTTACTCAGACCTGAGGATGTCTGGGTATTATCCCAGATGAAAAGTGCTACACATTAAACTTAGAGTGGTTCGAGTGTATCCAGCTGTCTTCCTTCGGATTAACTGAACTATCTCACTCATTTTATGAGACTGCAAAGAGATCTCCTAAAATAGCTTGGAGATGCTCTTCAGGGTACAGTAGCTGCAGGAGCTTCAGACAAAGTCACCTCCCAGCCTGCTACCCTCAATTCCATAGTGAACTCATCCATGCGTCTCATTTCATATGCAGCTGATGGAATGAGTAGGGCAGTGGGTACAGGAATTGCTTTCACAAGACATTCCTGGATGTGCTTTTGTTCCTTCACGGAGCCCTTTAAGTCATCCTTTGTCAACACCCCTTTTGATGGCTCGTCTCTTTTAGGGCCCAAAGTTAAGGAAACTATGGCTAGGTGTGAGCAGGAAGGAAATACTCTGTCTGCTGTCCGAGTCCATTTTTCCACCCCTACCAGACCCTACCCCAAGGGTCAAAAGGGAGGAAAGATGTGGTTCCGAAAAGCCAAAGGAGTCTTTCTAGACACAAGTGGTGAACCCCCCCTCCAGGGGCAGAGGAGGGGGCAATAATGGAAGACACCACCCTCGTGGCAGAGAGGGTCCGCAAAACCAGGGCAACAGAGACCAGTTCTTTGGGAAGCCCTACCAGTGCTCCTGAAAGGAGGCCCAACTGTCCTGCTCTGGAGGCAGTCGGGGGTCGCTTATCTTTGTATCCAGATGCCTGGCTCAAAATAAAAAATAACAACTGGGTACAAAGTATAGTTTCCAGAGGATATTTCATTCCTTTCACCACTCCCCCTCCATTGAAAACAAAAATCCTGGCCGTTCCACCCAGTTACAGGGAACAAGCAACAGTAGAGGTCCAAACATTGCTAAGAAAAAGAGTCATCCAACCAGTCCCAGCAGACCATACAGGATCTGGAACCTACTCAAGATTCTTTTTAGTTCCAAAAATGACAGGGGACTGGAGACCTATTTTGGACCTCAGCAGACTAAACAGATCAGTCAAGAAAGAGAAGTTCCAGATGGTCACGCTTCAGTCGATACTTCCCTTCTTAGGGAAGGACAATTGGATGTGCTCGATAGATCGACAGGATGCGTACTACCATATAAAAATGGCCAGACCATCCAGTGATCATCTGCACTTCCAGCTAGGAGCCAATCATTACCAGTTTGCCCTTTGGTCTCACTACAGTCCCCAGAGTGTTCACCAAATGTATGGCAGTGGTCACGGCTCACCTGAGGCATTTAGGATTCCAGGTGTTTCCATACTTAGATGATTGGCTCCTCACCACCACCTCCACCACCACCAGGCATCAGCTAATACAAGCCAGGGACACCACACTTACTATTTGCAATCATCTGGGCATTACAATAAATTCAGAAAAATCTGCCTTGTTGCCATCGCAACATATAATTTTTATCAGAGCAAAAATGGACACTACCACCACCACTTTGAGACTTCTGGCAGAAAGAGTTTTACTACTTCATCAGCAGGTCCACAACATCGTATCCAAAGACAAGGCTCCAGCATCAGAAGTGCTAAAATTGTTAGGCATGATGGCAGCTGCAATATTAGCAATACCGTTGGGTTGCATGCACATGCAGATTCTGCAATGGCTGTTATTCTCTCAATGGTCTTACAAAGAGCTCCCAATGTCTCATCTCATAATGATCATAAACACATGCAAAAAGGATCTTCAGTGGTGGTTGACCTCTGTTCATGTAACGATAGGTCGGACTTTCGTCCTACCCTCACCAGCGGCCACAGTGACCACGGATGCTTCCCTGATAGGGTGGGGGGGGCAAGAACAGCCCAAGGCACATGGACCGAACAGGAGGCACATCTGCATATCAATGTCCTGGAGATGTGAGTGGTACTTTAACGTTGCAGTACTTCCACGACTCTCTTCCTCTGGGAATAATTGCGATTCAGACGGACAACATGTCGGTGGTCCAGTACTTGAACAAACAGGGAGGAACCAGGTCCTATCCCTTTTGTTGCGAGGCCCTAAGAGTATGGCAGTGGGCTACATCCACCCAGTGCTTTCTGATAGCAATGCACATACCGAGGAAATCCAGCGTGATAGCAGAAAAACTGAGCAGGGCAATTTTGTTGCCTCATGAGTGGTCCCTCAAGAAAGAGATAGCGGAGAGAATTTTCCACAGGTGGGGCCAACCTTGCTGCGACCTTTTTTTGCCAACCACATGAACACAAAATGCAGAAGTTACTTTGCCCTGATTCTCCCTCTAGGAGAAGCCCCAAGGGGCACACTCGTACACGATTGGCCTCTGGGTCTCCTCTATGCATTCCCACCAATTCCCTTGATACCCAACGTTTTGCAGAAAGCAAAAGCCCTGGGAAGGACCATCATTCTAATAGCCCCTCATTGGCCTCATCAGATTTGGTTCCCCTTCCTTCATCGGTTGGAAGAGCCTTGGATTTTGGACCCAGTTCCAGACCTTCTGACGCATTTGTCGGGGGCTCTTCATCCTTCTCTTCAGTCCCTGAAATTGACAGCTCGGCTGCTCCAATTCCCAACATAGCCAGGTTCCATAACCTCTCAAATGAAATGCAGCATATATTTATATTTTCTCATAAGTCCTCTACTAGGAAGCTATACCTTAGCAAATGGAGAAGATTTTCTATATGGGCTTCTCAAAATGACATTGATCCCTACCAAGCCCCTATTTCCTCCATATTAGAGTTTTTGACTATGCTTTTCAATAAAGGAGCTGCAGCAGCAACAATTCGGGTACATCTTGCTGCTATCTCTAATTTTCACCTTGGCTTTGAAGGATTAAACATAATGTCTCATAAACTATCCAAAGCCTTTCTCAAAGGGACCTTTCATCTCAGACCACCTGTGAAATCCCCTTATACCCCATGGAATCTAAATTTTATGCTTTCACGCATTATTCTCCCACCATTCAAACCAGCTTCCTCATGTGATTTGAAATATTTGTCATGGTAGCCATCACCTCTGCCTGTAGAGTGTCAGAGCTTCAGGCCTTGTCCATAAAGCCTCCTTACTTGATTTTCCATGCTGACAAAGTGTCCCTGTGAACAAATCCTTCATTTCTACCCAAAATTTGTACTGAAACTAACCTTAACCAGATCATAGATTTACTAGGGTTCTTTCCTAAACACACCAGCAACTTAGAATATATGCTGCACAAGCTTGATGTTCATAGACAGCTCAGATTTTACCTGGATAGAACAAAAGAGTTCAGAAAATCAGAACAGCTTTTCGTTTCCGTTTCAGATTCCAGAAAAGGTATGCCAGTGGCAAAAACAACACTATCTAAATGGTTATCTGATTGTATCACATTTGCTTATTGAGCTGCTAATCTACCTTTACAACACAAAATTAAGGCTCATTCTACCAGAGCAGTGTCCACATATTCTGTCTTTTCTGCTAGGCTTCCTATAGACAACATTTGTGCAGCAGTCACTTGGTCAAGACCTCATACCTTTATCACTCGTTACAAAGTTCGCAAGGTCTTCAGGGACAGGGCCTCCTTTGGGTCTACTGCCCTAAAAAACATACTCCCGTGAGCCACCCGAGAAAGATGGTGCTTGGAACGCTACCCATCTGTAAGAATGAACGGCGAGATAGAACAACTTCACATAAAGAAGTTATGTACTCACCATAATGTTCCATGTGAGTTGTTCATCTTGCCTTCATTCTTACTTCCCACCCTCCTTCTCCCTCCAGGGTTTTTTGAGGACCGAGATACTAGATTTTTCCTGGTTGCTCAATCTTTTTATGGGTTTTCTCCTAAAGAGTTATAGAATGGCACATGGTATTATTATTATACGCAGCAAACAAGATCTGAGGTAACTCTAGGTGCATCATGGGATAGGGACTTGGCCTTGAGCTGTCTGAAGACCTCGAGCTTTGTAGTAGGCCGACTCGGAGCCGAGAATCGGCTCTGAACCCATCTGTAAGAATGAAGGCGAGATGAGCAACTCAAATGGAACGTTATGGTGAGTACATAACTTTTTTTTTTCTACTGTCTTGTAGGACAGTACTAGGAACTTGGCTGAAGATTTTAAAAGTAAGTCTAAACAGATAGTTAAAGATGTTTGTATTGCATTGTGCTTAGGTCAGAGATGTTAGAAGTAGCTGGAAGAGGTGGATAAAGCTGTATGTATTTCAGTGTGCGTGTAGTGGGTGGAGAGATATGAAAGGGAGGGTCTTTGAAGTTTAATTAGTTCAAGGAGACGGCTCTCCCAATATGATTGTATGGTGCTCAAGTGTGAGTAGATGAGATAAGAGATGATGACGTTTCCAAAATCAGATTTGCATAAGAGATGGTCAGCTCCGGAGCTACCGGGCTTAAGAACACAATGGTAATAGAGTAGATATGGTGGGGAAAATAAAAAAATACTTTCAAAGCACTCTTACCTAACAGCTGTCACAATTAATAAATCTTCATCTGTTTCCCTTTCCTTAAGTAAAAATTGTATTCCTCAGATTCACTGTCTATTCAGAAATAATACCTTTTGATTCACATACTGGATCAAAATGTTTGTGTCTTAGTAGTGACCTAGAATTTATAAAACTCTAGTTAAAACAAATTTAAAATAAAGCAGAAGTGCAATAAAACAGGAGCAAAAGCAAGTTCAAAAATACTTGCATGGTAGTCTTTTTGAAAGCTCTCACAATTAAACTTTGATCTCCTTAGTTTAAATACAATTATGTTTCATTGCTTTTTCCACAACTGAGAAACACTTCATCCTTCTGAACTCACATGCAAAACAAATGTATGTTTCTTGTCCCTAACCCAAAACTTTTAAAACAGCAAGAAAAACAAATTTAAAGTAAAATATACTGCAGTAAAACAGCAGCAGAGAAACAAAAAACAATGTAATTATGCACACTGTCAAATAAATAAATAAATAAAAGCTTGCACAGCAGTCTTTCCTGGCACTTCTTACAATCTTAGTATCCTCACAAATCTGTGGTCTATTAAGTTATGTTCACTGTGGAATCTGATTATAAGAATGGCCACGTTTGCAGCTTACCTTCCACGCGAAATGTATCACTGCTTTGAAATGAAGGAAATTCAGTGGCCTGAACAAATTCAGACTTTGGCACTGGGCATGATCTTTTCATTCTGTATATACTTGCCAAATGCCCAGCAATCTGTAACTTCCATAGATGGGTGGTCAGCAACCAGACCCCCATGTTCAAACAAATTAAAAAAAAAAAAAAAAAAAAAAAGAAACACTATGGCAAGTCCCTGTTTGTTAAAGCACTACTGTGCTACCTAAATCATTATGACAGATTAATTACTTACCAGCCTTTTCACAAAGCAGTAACAACAATATTCCATCTCATCAGGGTCATCACATCTCTATTTCTCCCTCTTTCTACACTGTCCTCCATTTCATTTCCTCTACTCCACATTTGGTATCTGCCCTTTCTATCCCTGTCCTGTCCTATACCTCCTAACCCTTCACATTTGTATGCATATCCCCGAATCATGCCCTGACTCCTTTCTTGCCCCCCTTGCGTCTGTTCCCATACAGATTTTTTGCCTTCCTATTTCTATGTTGTTACTTATTGTGCTGTCTCAGGAGCGTCTGTTTCCATACAGATTTTTTGCCTTCCTATTTCTATGTTGTTACTTATTGTGCTGTCTCAGGAGCGTCTGTTCCCATACAGATTTTCTGCCTTCCTATTTCTGTCTATGTTGTTACTTATTGTGCTGTCTCAGGAGCGTCTGTTTCCATACAGATTTTTTGCCTTCCTATTTCTATGTTGTTACTTATTGTGCTGTCTCAGGAGCGTCTGTTTCCATACAGATTTTTTGCCTTCCTATTTCTATGTTGTTACTTATTGTGCTGTCTCAGGAGCGTCTGTTTCCATACAGATTTTCTGCCTTCCTATTTCTGTCTATGTTGTTACTTATTGTGCTGTCTCAGGAGCGTCTGTTCCCATACAGATTTTCTGCCTTCCTATTTCTATGTTGTTACTTATTGTGCTGTCTCAGGATTTCCTTTCCTGCTAGTGATGGTGATCTCGTGATCTATAAATATGTCCAGTTGCAACTACTCCATTCTTTAATTATGTTAGGCTTAAATCTACTAATGTCGTGTAACAAAGTTTCTCTCTTTTTATGTTTATTATCCAACTATGATGGAATACTTTAGATGTATATTTATGCAAATAGTAATTAAAATACTCTTCCTCCAAGTTATGTCTGACTTATCTCTACCTATGATGTATAAATATGTATAATATATTTGAATATAATAATTTTATGTATACAAACTTTAAGTGATACTATCACTGACTGCACTGGAGCTTTTCTAGCTGGGCTTCTTCTGCAGGTGGATTTTGCCCAGGTATCCTGGTCAAAAATATGCAAATAAATAAAATGCAGTATCTTATAACTAATTCAGTAAAATGTCAGCAGAAAAACTAAATTATTGCCAATAACTATGGGGAAATGGGAAGTAAAAATATGATTCCACCTAACAGAAACATAAAAAAAAAACAGATTTCCATTGTCTCTCCTATAACCACTGTATCACCTGGTGGTGCTGTGTGTCGCTGTTGTCAGGTGTCAGAAGCACTGATAAACATGAGATAATCCTAACTGCAGCATGTAGTAAAAGAAAACTTACAATGTGCTGATGCTGGAATCGATTAGTATGTGGCAGTTACCTGTAGTAACTGCCATGTACTAATCAATTCCAGTATTAACATGTGGCATTTACTAGTAGTAATACTAACATTTTCTCTTACCAGTCCTGTACTGTTTTATTTTTGCTAAATATTTTCACTGTTTCATACCTTTAACTTCTGTTGTTATATATTTTTTTTGCTTTTATATATTTTTAGTTTTTTGACAATCTTTGCAGAAATGCAGAAACCAGAGGCACACAAAATGATGATGCACACATTTCAACAAAGCCTGGTGAGTTTATGAAGTTCTTATGTAAACTAGGCTTTTAGTCACACTGCTCTATGAATTGCATTACTGCACACATGTGCAGATGTCACCTTCATCATAAGCAAGTCTGCACAATCATGAACAAGCAATGACTGATGAGTGCATGTGCGCACGGAATTGCTTTGCGCAGTAGTGCACAACCCTTCAGTTACCTGAGCTACTCAGAGTTACATTATATTAGGTATGGTTGATGCCCAAGCAGTCTTACTTTTACAGAAAAGCCACCATTTTGTTTTTTTAACTCTGACTAAGAGATGCATTTTCTGTGAGTGCCTAGGGCAGAACCCCAAGATGGTATGCAAAGGAGAGTAAGATCTTTCTTTGTCTCAGTTCCACAAGTTTCAGGGAAAAGATACAAGCTGATGAGGTTGGTCCTTTCAAAAAAAAAAAAAAGAAACATATTAGATTGAGCTGGCTGATCAGCCTTCCATCCAAACAGCTTACCTAGAACAGGTGAACATTGCTGTCATCAGCATGATGAGTTGCAGTGCTGACAGCCTAAACAGCTTGCTCAGTGAATGGTAGGAGTTTAGGAGTAGCTCAACAAATCATTCAGTAAATATTCTTTCACCTGGATTTCAGAAATGTAATTCAGCATTATGATCATCACTAAGATGGATATAATTCCAGAGTCTTCTTCTTTCGGCTGCTCCCGTTAGGGGTCGCCACAGCAGATCAACTGTTTCCATTTCTTCCTGTCCTCTGCATCTTGCTCTGTCACACCAACCACCTGCATGTCCTCTCTCACCACATCCATAAACCTTATCTTAAGCCTTCCTCTTTTCCTGTTACCAGGCAGCTTCATCCTTAGCATCTTTTTCCCAATATACTCTGCATCCCTCCTTAGCACATGTCCAAACCAATGTAATCTTGCCTCTTTGGCTTTGTCTCCAAACCTTCCAACCTGGGCTGACCCTCTAATATACTTATTCCTAATCCTGTCCATCCTCGTCACACCCAGTGCAAATCTTAACATCTTCAACTCTGCCACGTCATGCTCTGACTCCTGCCTTTTTGTCAATGCCACTGTCTCCAACCCATATAACATAACTGGTCTCACTACCCTCTTGTAGACCTTCCCTTTCACTCTTACTGGTACTTGTCTGTCACAAATCACTCCTGACACTCTTCTCCACCCACTCAATCCTGCCTGTACTCTCTTCTTCACCTCTCTTCCACACTCACCATTACTCTGAACTGTTGATCCCAAGTGTTTAAACTCATCCACCTTCACCACATCTACTCCCTGCATCCTCACCATTCCTCTATCCTCCCTCTCATTCACACACATATATTCTGTCTTAGTCTTGCTGACCTTCATTCCTCTTCTCTCTAGAGCATATCTCCACCTCTCCAGGGTCTCCTCCACCTGTTCCCTACTCTCACTACAGATCACAATGTCATCTGCAAACATCATAGTCCACGGGGACTCCTGTCTGATCTTGTCTGTCAACCTGTCCATCACCATTGCAAATAAGAAAGGGCTCAGAGCTGATCCTTGATGTAATCCAACCTCCACCTTAAACGCATCCGTCACTCCCACTGCAGACCTCACAGCTGTCACACTACCCTTGTACATATCCTGTACCACTCTTACATACTTCTCTGACACTCCCAACTTCTTCATACAATACCACAACTCCTCTCTAGGCACCCTGTCATATGCTTTCTCTAAATCCACAAAGACACAATGCAACTCCTTCTGATCTTCTCTGTACTTCTCCATTAACACTCTCAGAGCAAACATCGCATCTGTAGTGCTCTTTCCTGGCATGAAACCATACTGCTGATCACTAATCATCACCTCCCTTCTTAGCATAGCTTCCACTACTCTTTCCCATAACGTCATGCTGTGACTGATCAGTTTAATCCCTCTGTAGTTACTACAGCTCTGCACATCACCCTTATTCTTAAAAATCGGTACCAAAACACTTTTTCTCCATTCCTCAGGTATCCTCTCACTTTCCAAGATTTCATTAAACAATCTAGTTAAAAACTCCACTGCCATTTCACCTAAACACCTCCATGCTTCCACAGGTATGTCACCTGGACCAACAGCCTTTCTGTTCTTCATCCTCTTCATAGCTATCCTTACTTCCTCCTTGCTAATCCACTGCACTTCATGATTCACTATCCACACATCATTCAACCTTCTCTCCCTCTCATTCTCTTCATTCATCAACCCCTCAAAGTACTCTTTCCATCTGCTCAACACACTCTCCTCGCTTGTGAGTATGTTTCCCTCATTATCCTTTATCACCCTTACCTGCTGCACATCTTTACTAGCTCGGTCCCTCTGTCTAGCCAATCGGTACAGGTCCTTTTCTCCCTCCTTAGTGTCCAAGCTTTTATACAACTTTTCATATGCCTTATCTTTAGCCTTCACTACCTCTCTCTTTGCCATGCACCTCATCTCCTTATACTCTTGTCTACTTTCTTCATCTCTTTGACAATCCCACTTCTTCGCCCAACTCTTTCTCTGTATACTCTCCTGTATTTCTTCATTCCACCACCAGGTCTCCTTGTCCTCCTTCCTCTTTCCAGATGTCACACCACGCACATTTCTAGCCATCTCTCTTACTAGCTCTGCTGTAGTTACCCAGCTATTTGGTAACTCTTCAGTGCCACCCAGTGCCTGTCTTAACTCTTCCCTGAACATCACCTCACAATTACCTTTTTTCAATTTCCACCATTTGATCTTTGGTGCTGCCCTCACACTCATCCTCCTCTTCTTGATCACCAATGTCATCCTACAAACCATATCATTCCAGAGTGCTGCTGCTAAACTGCGAGATTTCACTATGGTACTGATCAGAATTTCTACCGCATAAAGCAATTGCAATCAGCATACAGTAAATAGTAAGTAAATTGCTTTAAGGTGGAGTTATATGCACATTTTCTTACTTGAAACAAAGAACGAAAGAAAGAAAACAGCACTGTACCACTCTGAGGGTAAATACATTTAGCAGGTTGGCTGGTTATCATATATCACAGCATTTTATGCCACTTGTCCACAAAGTGATAACCCAAAGCAGACAGTTATTTTAGTATGCGTATGAGGGAGTATCACACCTGCAAAGGCAATGACCTTAATTCATACCTTCTTTATAGGTTTAATTATGCATTTTTTGTTTATTGAGGTATGTGGGATATGTACAGATGCCAACAGTCTGTGGGCTTACTGTTATGCTTTACAATTGAAGAGGTAGGCAACACTAATACGTCCCATGACAGGACTGCATCTGTCACAGGAAATTAACATACTAGTTTAGCATAATGTTCTTTATACTAAATTTAATTATGCTTGTACTATGCAGACAGTACCGTGTATCTTTTTCTTCTTTATTTGTCAACATGGGAAGAAATAGAGAGGAATTACCACCTCCACCATAGGAAGCTAGAGAGATTGGTCCCTTGACCCATACATGTTTCTCCTTTCATGTAATAAGTTCTTAGTTAATTTGTGTTATGTTACTGATTACACAATGGTAGGGTCACAAAACGTAAGGCAGAAAAATAGAGGCTAGACAACTGATGATAGGAGGTCGTAGGGCAATGCACAAGGGGTCAGTTTGAAACAATATTTTTGACTCCCTCTGCAGGTCAGGAACAGCCTGGAGTATTTTGGCTGTAGACCTCCACCCCAGAGCAATTGTTCCCACCCACACATCCTGGGTCTGCATCATCAGGGAGAAGTGGTGGCTACTCCCCTGTAGACAGCGCAGGAGGCTCCAGTTGTCACCACCAGGAGAAGGTCCAGCTGCAAGCTGTATTGGAGGCTGCCATCAAGAGGGCTTTGGAGAGGTGGTGAGACCTGTATCAATGCCTTCTGCAGCAGGAGCAAGGCTTGCTGGAAGGGCAGGCTCCAGACATCAAAACTTAATAGATCACCCATTCAAGATCGGAGTCTGTCCACTCAGGCTCCCCTGACAGGGCTATCCTTCTCTGAGCGTGTATGGTGGTTGCAGTGGTCCCCTGATCCCCCCATTTCCTGTCATCCATGCACCCACACTATTGTGTCATACTGACCCCTTGTGCATTGCCCTACAACCTCATATCATCAGTTGTCTATCCTCTGTTTTTCTGCCTTAATTTTTGTGACCACTACCATTGTGTAATCATCTACTCCTATCTGTCTTGTTTGTCTTTTTATGTGCTTTGCCCAAACCCTTATCTACTCCTACCTGCCATACCTTTCCTTACTTTCCTATATTCTTCCCTTATATATTTCAGGAAAAAGGGGGGGGTCTGTCCTCTCTCCCATCTCCTCCAACACAGTCCACCTTTGAAATTCTACCATGTTTCCCTTGTCTACTCTATCCCCTTTTTAAGCTTTCTTATCTATCCCATTCTCACACCTGCACATGAAATAAGGTGGTGTCCATCAATGCACAGTTTCTCACAATGAAGTCTCTCAATGTTAGTTCAGGGCGGCACTTACTGGCTTATTTCAGAATCTTATGAAGTTACACCAGACTTCCACAAATGGGCAGTTTATATATATCTACACAAGTATTACCTGCACATTTTTCACCTCAACTTACCTAGTTTCATCTTTCTACAGTTTGCTTGGGCAGTTCTATTGTAGGCTGTAAAAATGCTAAAATAGCTGGTTTGCAAATACTTTATTACCACATCATTAAGAATGCTGTTTCAGACATTTACCTTGCACATTTGTGCAGTGTATAACCATGGATGCCACCTTAAATCTGTGGGAAAAGATCATAGTGCTATTCCTGAATCATAACAACTGCGAGAAATATTAATATGTATGTTTTAAAAATGCCTTTAAAATGGGTTTTAAGTACTTTATCAAGAGATGCATCTTAATACAAAGGTAGGAACACATTATTTAATCAAATTCAGAAAATAAACAAGGGCCATTTTAACATCTTGAACAATAACAACAATCAGGATTCATCTTTTCTACATTCATTGTGGAACCTAATGCTGAAAATGCAATCTTCTTGAAAGCAGTAGTGCTAAACTTATTTATCCCAATCAAGTAACACAGACTGACAATTTAATAATAGTGCCTACTGTTCACCATCCAGATGTTGTTTTCTTAAAATCATATTGCAGATGGATTAGTGATAATAACAATATGCATACTTGAACTAGTGAATTTAATATTCTACATAACACAGACTGACAATTTAATAATACTGTACACCATCCAAACATTGCTTTCTCAAAATCATATTTCAAATGCTTTAGTGATAATACTTCTTGATGTAGTGAACTTAATATTCCATATAATTAATGACCATAACCTTGTATCAGAGATTACATGCAATCTTTGCATACAAAGCATTAAAATTCTAAACAGAACAAAGTTAATGCCTATTATAAATAAATATTTATCATCTCACTTCAGGAACATGACTGAATCACCCACAGTCATATTTTTACACCATTGAGTGGCTAGCCCTGCCATGGTGTGAAGGTTGTGAGCTGTGTTCTCCTACCTTGAAAATATTGCGCACCACAGTAGATGCTCAAAGCAGTTGGTCTATACAACTCTTCTCCCTATAGGGCACCATGTAGAGTCCGTGCTGCCACCCATATCTTTACTTACTTCTCTTTATCCTTGCATATTGTTATTATCATTGGTGAGTTTGAGATGGAAACACTCAGAATGTTTCTTGGAGGTGGGAATAACCCCACAGAAACACAGGGAAAACATGCAAACTCCAAACAGGCATTGTCCTGAGGCCAGGATAGAACCTTGTACTTTGTTCATGGGAAGCAAAGAGCTTAATCATTATGCCATCTGGTCTCTCTTATAATGGAAGCTGGTAGTGGAATGCAGAAGTCCAGGAAGTCATCAAAAGAAAGAAGGAGTGCAGGAAAAAGAATGAGACAGAAAAGATGGATCAGGCTAGGAAGGAATACTGGTTGGCTAAAAAAGAAGCTAAGAAGGGAGTTGCAATAGCAAAGAACAAGGCATCGGAGGCACTCTACCATCTACTGGAAAGTGACTTAGAAGGTGGCACAAAGAGTCATATCAGGTTGCAAGACAAAGCCAGAAAGATTAAGAAGATAGTCAGACACCCTTCATAATGGATGTCAGCAACAATCTGCTCACCAGTCCACAGGACATCCAAGGCAGATGGAAGGAGCATGTCCAGTAGCTTCTGAATGAAGAAAACCCCACAGAAGCTCTACTGCCACAGACACAGTCTACAATGAGAGAAGAAGAGAAGCCCACCCTAGAAGAAGTAAGAATAGGACTAAGGAAAATGAACTCGGAAGTAACAGCAACAAGTAAACACAAGCCTCCAAAACAGACAGACCCCACAACAAGCCAGTCATAATCCTGAAGTAAACCAATATTCCAAATGTTGAAACACGATCCAAGTATAAAAACCAACGACACTTTATTACTATTAAGCGCTTTTCGTCTCGCTTGTAGCGAGACTTCTTCAGAACACATGTAGTTACATCACACTGTGTTTTTAAATCCTGTTCTACTCCCAACTTCCCATTAGTTCATTACACCAATAAACTGTTTTAATTAATTAGCAGTTAATAGGTAACGCATCAATTGATCTAATGTTACACTTTATCCTAAAATCCAGTAGGTAAAACTACCACTAAAATATAATATAATATATTAAAATAATTAAAATAGTGGATCGTGTTTCAACATTTGGAATGCTTGGTTTACTTCTGGATTACGTCTGGCTTGTTGTGGGGTCTGTCTGTTTTGGAGACTAAGAAAAATGAAGTCAGGGAAAGCAGCAGGATCAGATGAGGTTACAGCAGAAATGATAAAGATGTTGAGTGAGATAGGGGAGAAGTGTCTCCTGAGGGTACTCATAGCAGTGTGGAGAGAAAGGCATGTCCCAGATGACTGGAGAATAAGCATACTCATGCCAGTGTACAAGAACAAAGGGAACATCCATAACTGTAAGCAGTACAGAGGTATCAAACTCCTGTCACATTGCATGAAAGTTCTAGAGAGGGTGATTGATAAATAGATGCACAGAGTACTAGAAAGTAAGATGGGAGATGAGCAGTTTGGATTCAGATCAGGATGCAGCACAATTGACCCCATGTTTGCAGTGAGAT
>NC_056742.1:76383225-76483225 GCF_019279795.1 Protopterus annectens
AAGCATAAATGCATGTGTTCTTTGATTCACTTTCCTAGTTGTTTTAAATTATATTTCTTGCTTAATACAGCAGCATTTATTAGGGTCTATTTTAAGTTTGTAGTATTGAACATTTTTTTCCGGTAATCAGTGAAACAAAATATATGGACCAATAATGAGAAAATTACCCATTACAGAACACTTTAACCATAAAAGATCACTCAACCTGCTGTCATTATAATCCACCAGTATCGGTACTCAGCAGTTATGACCACTTTACCAACTATGAAAACATCATATCTCTGACTGTGATAAAAAAAGTGTGGTAAGGTATTTTTCAGTCTGCTTTACACAAACACATACTAGTCCTGCACCAACACATAAATTTTAACTAAATTTCAAATTAGCCTTTACTTAATTTAGTGGTACTAAATACTATTTGACTGGCAAATACTCCACTGGGAACAACAGCTGCTTTCATTTTCTCCACTCCACTTACATTTCCCCCTCCCTAATTAGCCTGTAACATCAATATGCTATTTTAACTGTATTCTCTTGTCTTTAGTGGTGTAGCAGTTTTTTTTTCTGCAGTACAACAAAGCCTAAAATCTTGGTGAAAACTAGCTTTGTTGATGTAAATTGTAATTAAAATACATTATTTGGGGATAACCAGTATCAAGGGACTTACCTGGTTGTTTTTTTTTTAATTCTCCCATGCTATGGCCAAGGTCTAGTATCTGGTTTGTTTCGGTTAATCTGTACTGGCTGATTAGTCCCTCCCACCTACACTCCAGTCTTTGCTCAGCTAAAGTTATATTAGCTGCGGGCGCCATTTTTAAATCCCTCTGCAGCTGTTCATTACCCACTGTAGTGAATGCCTAGAATGTAAGTGTTTTTAGATGTAATGTCGGTCTTACACCACTTTACTGATGTTATTACTTATGATAAGTTAATAAGTTGGTAACAGTTTCCTGCATTATTTATGGGTTAGTCCATTGTATGAATCTTGTATCTGCGATCTACTACTTATTATTCTTGTAATTAACCTGCTACATTTTTTGTGTATTGATTAATCTGTGTTCTCTATATTGTTATACATATAATTTTCATAAGTAACCAAGGATTATGTTTTATAGTTAACAACTAGAATAACTGGGTATTTTAAATTAACACAACAGAGGACCAAAGGTTTATTTTATACAGTATTGTGTGCTTTACCCTATGAACATCTCGTCCTAAAGATTAGATGGATTGTATGTTGTATTTCAGCCTGTTGATGTAATATATGTTTCTTAAAATGTAGAAACCTGCTAATTCTCTCTGTATGTGTTGATTATGTTGTAGCAGATCATGCTAGTAGAAAGTAAAAACTTGAACTTCCTTCTGCTCATGCTGAGTCCCACTAACTGCTTTCTATTACTCCTTTTATTTTATATACAACTTCTTGGTCTAAACTGCCTACCCACTCTATATTCCAGACGGGGCCACTACTTTAGGAACCATATTTATTTATTATTTATTTGTTTGACATTTGTTGACCAAGTTAGTCCATCTGAGCTTGCGCCCCTTTTCAGTGGAGGTCCGGGAGAAAATCTCCAAAGAACAAAATTTAAATAGTAATAAGATATATAAATTCTCGATTAGAGACTTAAATGATAAAATGCACAGTATAGTTTTGAGAAAAAGTAAGTATCATAAGAAGTATATAATCACTTTATCAGGAGTGGAACTAAGAACATAATTAAAAAAGAACTCTGTAAGTAGAGCAGAAGAAGATGAGAAGTAAGTAAAGAAGTGTATAGCAAGAGGAAGGAGAGATGAGGAAGAGGAGATATGTCTAGGATCAAGAGTTAGCTATTATACTGTGAGATAACATGGAGAGAGAGAAGAGATATCAAAAATAGTATAGGGGTAAGGGTTGGCAGGGGTAAAAGTGAGAAATAGGAAGTAAAAATAGTACCAAGCAGAGAAATGAAGTAGGTAGTAAGCAATAGGGAGAGGAAGAGTTGGAAAGTGAGGGAGGGGCAGTGAGAAGAGAGGGAGGGAGAACTGAAGGGAAAATATTATGTGGGATGGTTGCAATTACATTTCCAGGCAGAAATTAGGTGATTTTTGAGGGCAGTCTTGAAAACATGTGCATGGGTTATATTTCTAAGGGACATAGGAAGCTTATTCCATGCTCGAGATGGAAGGTAGCTGTAGAGGTTTTGTCAAAGTGATTTTTTTTGGGTTTGTAGACTTACTTGTAGGAGCCCTAGGCCAGAGCTCCCAAGGGAACGTAGTGGGTTATAGAGAGAGATGATAGAGGATATGCTAGGGCAGGAGGATGGTTTGTTTAGGATAGAGTGGATGATAAGTAGTTGAGTAAACAAGAGGTGTTTTGGAAATTCTAGCCGATTAAGACTTTTAAGAGCAAGACAGTGGTGAGATTTAGGTGGCATGTTAGCTGTGAATCTAGCGACTTTATTGTATGTGGTTTCCCATTTAGATAGCAGAGATGACTGTATGTTAGTAAGGATGTGAGAGCAGCAGAAGATGTTAGGTAGGAGAAAAGCCTGGGAAAGTGAAATTCTGGAGTTAGGAGTAAGGAACCTTTGGTGTCTACAGAGTAGGCCATGTTTTGGTGGATTTTCTTTATAGAATGGTGTACATGGAGGTTAAATTTAACTTGGTCATCAATAATTACTCCTAGGAGCTTTGTGTCGGAGTCAGGTGAAATAGTAGTGCTATTGAGAGAAGATATGATTAAGAGATTTAGGTAGAAACAGGAGAAGTTTTGTCTTTTTGGGGTTCGGTATCAGTTGGTTGCTAGAAAGCCAAGATTCATCTACACTGAATGAGGTTTGAGTGAGTGAGCAGAGGTCAGAAAGGTTGTCAGCAATGGAGATGATAGTTGAGTCATCAGCATACTGTATAAGGGAAGACTGAGGACAGGATGTGTGTAGCTGATTAGTAAAGATGTTAAAGAGAAGAGAATCAAGAATAGAGCTTTGTGGGACACCCATTTTTTTGGGAGAAAAGGTGATAGACAATTGAGCCATCTGACTGATTGCTGTCTGTTAGAGAGATAGCTAGCAAACCAAGAGATAGTAGAAGGAGAGAAATTAAGTTTGGCCAGTTTAGAAAGAAGGATAGGGTGGGAGACAGTGTCAAAGGCTTTAGAGAGACCTAGAAACAGGCAGGACACTTGCTTACTGTTGTCTCTGGCTATGGAGATGGAGTTAGTAAAAGAGATGAGAGCTGTTGTAGTGCTGTGATGGGGGCGGAAGCCATGCTGGCTAGGGGTGATAAGATTTTTTTGACAGAGATAGGACATAAGTTGTTTATGCACACAATGCTCAAGAATTTTGGAGAGGGGAGAGATTATGGCAATGGGACGATAGAAAATTCAACTGAGTTAGCCCCGTTGTGAATAGGGATAGTGTGAAATTTCTTCCAAAGAGTTGGGACAATAGATTCAGAGAGAGAGCGATTGAGGAAGATGGAAACTGGATATGCTATGGAGCTGGCAGCAGCCTTTAGGAAGACAGAAGGGCAGGTTGTCAGCAGAAGGGGAACATACTTTAATTTTGAGCAGGAGGTTTTTAGTATAGGAGGTGGGGATAGGATTTAATGAGAAAGGGCAGTATTGTGGTAGGGGGGTAGTGGGAGGAGAGTGATTTGTTGGATTATAGGATGGCATGAGCTTACTGATGGTGTCAATGAAGTAAGTGCTGAAAGTGTTTGCAGTTTCTTGGGGAGTGTTATTGGGGCAGGGGTTGGGTGTAGAAGGGTTTCCAGGGTGGAGTATATGGTTGACAGAATTCCAAAAATTTTTAGGATTTCTATATTGTGCGGACAGAGAGTCATGGTAGAAGTTTTTCTTATCAATCCGTATTTTCTTGACCAGATTGCAAAGTTCCCTATATTTGTTGTAGTAGGTGAGATATTTTGTTTTTATCCAATGTTTCCAGCCAGAGTCTCTGTTATGCATAATAACATGGGTAGACTGGGTGAGCCAAGGTGAGTAGTGAGATTTGACTCTAACTATTCTGGGGAGGGTACTAAAGAGTCTAAGATGTTAAAGAAGATAGTGATGAATTGGAGAACGGCTTCATCTAAGGGGGGTGGAAGAGAAAGGACCAGTCAATGAAAGAGAGTAGATTATTAAGAATTTCTGGATTGTAGTTGGTTAACTTGTGATATTCTTTGAATGTCTGAGGTTTGGGAAGGTGAGGGGAGGACCTTAGGACTCATATAGGGGAGTGGTCGCTAATACAGTCTGGGAGGGATTCAGGGTCCTGATAGAGGTTAGGATGGGAGACTAGAATCCAGTCAATGATGGAGCTAGAGTTTGTAGATTGGTGGATAAAAGTAGGTGAGGAGATAAGCTGGGTAAAACCATGAAGATGAATGCTAGTGGTTTGGTGTTTGAGGAGACAGTGAGCCAGTTAATATTAACATCTCCAAGAATGACAGTTTCATTAGGTATGTTGTTAGCCAACCAGTGAATAATTTCTTCAAGAAGGGGTATGTTATCACCTGGGGGAATATACATAGCAGCTATTGTAAGGGTTTTGTATTTGTTGGGTTTGCAATTAGCGATGAGGATTTCAGCAGGGAGTAATGGGGGAGGTAGTGTGGTGAGAAGTTGTATGGTTAGGAGGTCAGAGTACATAATAGCTACACCTCCACCTTTTTTGCGTGTTCTGTCAAGGCATAAAATGTTATAGTTGGGAGGGAGGAATTCATTGTCAGGGTATGTGGTTTGAGCCATGTTTCAGAAAGGGAGATTATATCTGGGGCATAAAGGTCTATCCAGGAGTGAGATTCTGTTATCTTGTTCAGAATACTGTGGATGGTAATGGAGTAGAAGGAGAGGTTTTTATGTCTTGAGGTAGGTACTCGTGGGACAGTGTAAGTTGAGTAGGTGGGAGGAGTTGAGTTATTGTGGGAGCCTGGGTTGGGGTGGATATCACCTGAGAGATAAAGGGTGTGAGAGAGATGAAGTAGATGTGATATTATGTAGTGAGATAAGGGAAATTTAGTTCTGGGTTTACAGTATGCAAATAAAATAGGTAGACATTTTATTTTAGGTAGTGAGAGTTCAGTAAAGGTGAAGAGAGAAGATGATATGGGAGAGGTGAGGTGAGGTGAGTAAAATTAGTAGTATGGTAGGGGGAAGTAGGAGTGTTTGGATGAAGGGTTAGATAAATGTGGGGATAGGATTTAATGCATTGTGGTAGTTGGGTAGTGGGAGGAGAGTGATTTGTTGGATTAGAGGATGGCATGAGCTTAATGATGGTGTCAATGAAGTAAGTGTTGAAAGTGTTGCAGTTTCTTGGGGAGTGTTATTGGGGCAGGGGTTGGGTGTAGAAGGGTTTTCAGAGTAGAGAATATGGTTGACAGAATTCCAAAATGTTTTAGAGTTTCTAGATTTTCGGGACAGAGAGTCACAGTAGCAGTTTTTCTTATCAATGCATATGTTTTCCTTGGCCATATTGCAAAGTTCCCTATATTTGTTGTAGTAGGTGAGAGATTTTGTTTTTATCCAATGCTTCCAGGTAGAGTCTCTAACACAGGTAGACTGGGTGAGCCATGGTGAGTAGCGAGATTTGACTCTAACTATTCTGGGGGAAGTGCTAAAGAGTTTAAGATGTTAAAGAAGATAGTGTTGAATTTGTGAACTGCTTCATCTAAGGGGAGGTGGAAGAGAAAGGACAAGTCAATGGAAGACAGTAGATTATTAAGAGTCTCTGGATAGTAGTTGGTTATCTTGTGACATTCTTTGAATGTCTGAGGTTTGGGGAGGTGAGGGGAGGACCTTAGGACTCCTATAGGGGAGTGGTCGCTAATACAGTCTGGGAGGGATTCAGAGTCCTGACAGAGGTTAGGATGGGAGACTAGAATCCAGTCAATGATGGAACTAGAGTTTGTAGGTTTGTGGATAAAGGTAGGAGGGGAGATAAGCTGGGTGAAACCATGAAGTTGAATGCTAGTAGTAAGGAGTTTGAGGAGACAGTGAGCCAGTTAATATTAATGTCTGCAAGAATGACAGTTTCATTAGGTATGTTTTTAGCCAACCAGTGAAGAATTTCTTCAAGAAGGGGTATGTTATCACCTGGCGCAATATAGATAGCAGCTATTGTTAGAGTTTTGTATTTGTTGGGTTTGCATTTAACGATGAGGAGTTCAGCAGGGAGAAATGGGGAAGGTAGTGTGGTGACAGGGGTTATGGTTAGGAGGTCAGAGTACATAACAGCCACACATCCACCTTTTTTGTGTGTTCTGTCAAGGTGTAAGATGTTATAGTTGGGAGGGAGGAATTCATTGTCAGTGGTATGTGGTGTGAGCCATGTTTCAGAAAGTGAGATTATATCTGGGCCATAAAGGTCTATCCAGGAGTGAAATTGTGTTATCTTGTTCAGAATACTGTGGATGTTAATGTAGTAGAAGGGGAGGAGTTTATGTCTTGAGTTAGGTACCCGTGGGACAGTGTAAGTCGAGTAGGTGAGAGGAGTTGAGTTATTGTGGGGGCCTGTGCTGGGGTGGATATCACCTGAGTGATGAAGGGTGTGACAGACTTTGGGTTTATAGTAAGCAAAGAAAATAGGTAGGAGTTTTATTTTAGGTAGTGAGAGTTCAGTAAAGGAGAAGAGAGAAGGTGATATGGGAGAGGCGAGGTGGGTAAAGTTAGTAGTATGGTGTGGGAATTAGGAGAGTTTGGATGAAGGGTTAGATGAATGTGACAGGTAGTGAGGTGTAGTAGTAGTGGAAGAAGAAGGATGGGTAAGGTTAAGTATAAGCGATGTAGGAGAAACATAATGATATGTACAGAGTGTAAAGTGAAACAAAGGACATGTGAGCTAGAGAAGAGGAATTAGTTGAGTTGAGTAAAGTTGGAGAGTGATTAGATAGTGGGAGGGTCTAGGATGGGGTAGGTAGGGATCTAATTGGAGGCGGAGAAGGTAGAAAGGGAGTATCTAGGGGGGGAGTAAAGGAGTATAGGTATAAAGTAAATTGATGCAGGGTTGGGTGGGAATAGGGGTACGGTAGGGGAGCAGAGTGAGCCCGAGTGAAGCAAGGGTGAACAGAGTGGGTTGAGCCATAAGACGCACCACAAGACCACAGGAAAAAACAAGAAAAAAAAACTATTAGGGAAGTCCAAAAGAGTATGTACTTTTCCTGGAAACTGATTATGGTGGAGCACCAGGTGAGAGAGCTCATAGTGGAGCAGGGTTAGAGAGAAAAAGAGGGGGTGAGCAGTGGGAACGGGAGTCTTGTAAGTTATCTACAGATACAGATAAGGGTGGCTTTAATAATACAGTTTAAATAGCTTGAGAGCAGAATTAAGGGTGGCTATAAAATATGACAGTTTAGTAGTTTGAGGGCAGAGTAGGGGAGAGAGAAGGTGGGAAAAACTGAGCAGGAGCAGGGAATAGAGAGAGGAGATAGGTGCAGTCAGCCAGCACAGTGTACAGTACCAACAAATAACCCAATACACATGTACAAGAAGTTTAGGGTGAATGTACAATGCTGAATTGTGCTTGTTACTGGGAAGGCTTAGCACGGACCAGTGTAGCAGAAGATTCATGAATCTGTGGTGGGTCAAACAGCTCTAGTCATCAACTCTGACTAGGGCTGGGGTAACAACCTAGAAAATTAAATAAAAGTAGAGAATTTAAGGGTCAGGTAAGCACAAGTGTAGAGGAGGTACAAGTATTAAGACATTAATGGAGGTCAGAGAGATATAGAGATAAAGCAGGTGAACTAGGGAAGGAATCTAGACAAATAGGAGTCAGTGGCTGCTAATAGATACGCAGTGACAAGTATGAGATGTAGATACGGCAGTTATGGAGAAGGAAGGCAATGGGTCCTGTTAGCAGGCTAGGAGAGGGTGCAGGGGAAGATAACGCAGAAGGAAAAGCAAAGTAGTAGCAGAGTTCTGCCTGTAAGACACAGTATTGCAGGCAGAGTAACAAAAAATATCACAGGTGGTACACTTTTAAAAATAAATTCAACAGCAGTGTAACTTACTTAATTATAAAAGCAGCAGTGCAAGTAAATCAGCCTTTACCATACCAAGAGCATTTAAGAATGACACTATTCCTACAGTTTTACAAACATGTAGTATGTGCAGAACAGATTGACGGTGGCATGAATAGTTTAAGGGTGCTAGATAATGTAAGCTCCTTAACAGTGACCAAAAGCTGACACAGGTACCTAAGCAGTAAATTGTCTCAAATTAACTAATGATGGACTCTGTTGGAGTGAACTGTACTTTTAAACCCTTAATGGTAGATGCTTTTTCAATGAGTTTTCATACACCATCAGATGTTTAACTAAATTCCAAATTAGCCTTTACTTAATTTTAGTGGTACTAAATACTATTTGACTGGGAAACACTCAACCGGGAACAACAGCAGCTTACTTTCTTCCCATTCCACTTAACGTTCCCCCCTCCCTAATTAGCCTATAACATCAATATGCTATTTTAACTATACTCTCTTGTCTTTAGTGGTGTAGCAGTTTTTTCTGCAGTACAGCAAAACCTAAAAGTCTATGTGAAAATGAGCTTTGTTGATGTAAATTGCAATTAGAATACATTATTTGGGGATGACCAGTGTCAAGGGACTTACCTGATTGTTTTTTTTTTTAATTCTTCCATGCTACAGCCAGGGTCTACCCGCTCCATTCACCTTCCCTATGCTTGGGCTCACTCCTCTCCCCTACACTGCCCCCATTTTCACCCGCCCGCAGTACTCTTACATTTATTTTAACCAAACAACTCCCACTCAGAATACCTATCCATTCAGCAAGTAAATCCTTTAACTACTACATTACATAATCCCACAACTAATTTAATACCATTGTTTGCCCCTCTCATTTAATCCACTTCTCATAATCTAACCAGGTATTTTATCACTTAGCTAGTCTTACCTTTCCTCAATCATAATTAATTATCCAAAAATCTTCTAGTGACCTTACTTTCTACCTTATATTTTCACAGCTATTCTAAAATATAAAATAGTTTATTTGGTCCCTAAACAACCCATGGATACCAAAATGTTACCGCTACATAGTATAATACTCTTACTCCTTTCAACAGCTGCCCATTTAACAGCTTACCACTCTCATCTAACCATACTCCAAGCCTGCCACTAAACTACATCCATCAACTCCCTCCACAACCAAACCACTCACTTAGAAATATCACCAACTGTCTATCTACAAGACCACATTCTTTGATCACCTGACTCACAAAGTTTCTACTCTTAAAAATTCTCCGATAAACATCTCTTTCAGGTATCACAAATACATATCCAAGCTCATTCACACACTAATAAACACTGCTACTAAACTTATAATAAGTGGAGATATATATCTAAATCCATACCCTAACTACACCCCCTCAACACACCCTCAAATACAAAATATACTTAACTTGCCTCAAAAAGGGTCTGACTTGTTACTTCTAAATTTAAATCTCAGAAGTGCAGTTAATAAGGTTGAAGAACTTCAAGCTACCCTCTCTCTCTACACCCCAGGATATAGCTATTTTTTAACATGTTGTGAAAAAACAAAAAAATGAGTTCAAACCATGCTTTCATAGAGACTTGCCTGAAACCACACATTCCACATAATGAAATCACTCCTCTGGGCTACAACATAGTTAGAGTGGATAGAAAGGAGAAAAGAGGTGAAGGAGTAGCTATATTATTTAAGCATAACTTTATATTGCAACCACTAAGTCTCGGTATACCAAATTTAAATAACACTGAGATACTGCTGACTAGATTACAAGTCAACCCTAACAAGTATATAACCATAACAGTCACTTATATCACACCAGGCAATAATGTTCCCACAACAGAGCGCATCCTTCAATACATTTCAAATGCCATTATTCAGGAAACTATCACCATGTGGGATTTTAACACTGACTGGATGACCTGTAACTCACAAAAAAACAGCAATCATATCAACTTCTATGGCTTCACACAAATTATCCAAAGTCCAACCAGAAAAGATAAAAAATCAGACAGGCAGTCTATCCTAGACTAGACCCTGACTAATAACCCTTCCCACTATCAAAGTGTTTGCTGTCTGCCTGGTAGTTTTAGTAACCACATGCCAACTTCTCTCCCCAGACAACACAACAACCCTATTAAACATACCATCTATTGCCAAATCAGTAATAAGACAAATTTCAGTCCTCAAGATCTGATAAACACTCTAAAAAATGCAACTGGACTCCTCTTAAGAACTCACCCCTAGATGTAGCAGTAGAATATTTTAACAATACTTTCCTCAACATTCTTAACAGAATGGCACCTCCCAGAACAGTCCAAGTGAAGGTAAAACAAGAACAGTACTTAAACTAAGAGACACGATTTGGCACTTATGGCATACTAATAAAACACAACCTAATCATGCAGCATATCAGCAAATTAGAAATAAGGTCAAACATCAAATCAAACTGCACAAAAAAAATACTACACTAATATATAATGGAAAGTTTTGGAAACATCAGAGAAATCCACAAAAATTTTGGAGTACAATTAAAATAATCCTTCATCCTGGACAAGCCTCAACCCCTTCCCCAAATATACCAAACAGCTCAGGCACCACTGCAGAACACTTTAATAAATATTTCACTGAAAGTATTCTATCTCTAACCAAAAATAATCAACCTTATCTATCATCAACACCACAACCAACTAATAATAATAACAAGAACTGCGGTGGTGGTGCTGCGATTGCGTCGCCTCACAGTATGATGTTGTCCTGTTCGATTCTCAGCTAGAGCGTCTTCTGTGTGGAGACATGCATGAATGGGCATACCTTCGTTGAAGGTTGTGCGTCAGTGATGGCAACTCGGCATGTAAAAATCTACTGCCAATCATTAGCGGACCGGAGTTCCGCTGTGGCGACCTCTAACCGGGAAAAGCCGAAAGACACAACAACAACAATAACTTTCTCTTCCCACCGATCTCCACAAGCACCACTGAAAAACTACTAAGAAAACTCAAATCTACCACAACTGCTGCTGATAACTTACCAGCCAAATTTCTAAAATTAGCAGCTGAAGCCATTTCCTACCCTGCATCCATACTTATTAATCAGTCCATTGCTGAACAATGTCCCATCAGTCTGGAAAGTCTCATATATAATTCCCCTATATAAAGGCAGAAATTCAACTGAAATCACAAATTATAGTCCCATCACCATTCTTTCCCCACTATCTAAACTTCTAGAAAGGTGCATACATTCACAACTTCTGCAATATCTCTCAACCAATAACCTGCTGGCCAAATCCCAACACGGTTTCAGACCCCATCATAGTACAACTGCCCTCCTCAGCTTTACCAACACCATAAATCAATTCAGAAATGAAGATAAAATAGTTTTATCTGTCTTTCTAGATATGCCTAAGGCCTTTGATACAGTTTCTCACCCCAAGTTACTGACTGTTCTCACCAACATAAATCTCAGCTTGTCTGCCCTCACATGGTTCCAAAGTTACCTAACAGGCCATCAGTAAACAGTAAAGTGGCTCCAAAACCTCTTTCCCCCTACTCTCAGTCACATTAGGAGTCCCACAGGGTTCTATTCTTGGTCATCTTCTTTTTAGTATTTTTACTAATGACCTCAGCACTGCCGCCCCCTCTAGCTTCCATAATTCAGTATGCAGAAAACACACTTATATGTGCCACATCTACCATACAACAGCTTCAAGACATAACACAAAAGTCCTTCGCTGAAATTGAATCATGGCTAACTAACTGATAGCTCATACTTAACCCCAACAAAACCAACCTTGTGATATTTCAACCCAACAAACCCTCAGACCTTCTTCATCACTGCTAGTAATAATACAAACATTATTCCTGAACCACAAACAAAACTGCTAGGAGTCATAATTGATAATAATCTGAGATTTGATTTTCACATACCACAAACAATTAAGAAGATACACAAAAAATGGGAACACTATACAGAAATAAAACATTTCTAACATAGAGTTATAGGGTAGCTATTGCCAGAACCTACCTCCTGTCAACAGTCCTCTATGCCTCACCCATACTTATCAATCTTAAAAAGACAGACTTTGATAAACTAGTAACATGCTATAACAAAATAGAACAATTTGCCACAGATTCTACACATAGGATGCACTATTGCCTCACTTTAAAAAAAAAACTCTCCTGGCTTGAACTACCACAACGTTTAGCTTATAATCAGTTAACCAAAGCTCATAAACTGCTTTATCAGCCAGAAAAAATTCCAGTTCTCCTGAATATACTACAACCCTATCCCAACAAACAAATTATTATTTCAGGTTACCAAAGCTACAAATACTGCAGGACACTCTCTATAGTCCTACCACATAGCAAAAGCCTGGAATACACTTCCTCACTCTAATAGATCCACTATCAACCCCACTCAATTTAAAAAAACTACTCAAAAGTTATTTATCTGCTGATGTAACAGTCCAGGATAACTTAGAATAACTAGTAGTATTTCTCCCCTATTCATAAACATACCACAGTGACTTTTTTTCCTAAACACGTTTCCCTTCCCCTACCTACCAGTTGCTATACATAAGTAGACAGTAACATCCTATTAACTAACAGTAACTGTCACCTTCAAATAAAAGGTAAATATTCCTCCCTTCCTCCAACAGTTCTCATCCTGACCTCTTTCTTCCTCACTTCTCTTTTCTCATCTTTACTACTACTGAATAGTAAGTGATATATAATAACATGCTTATTCTTATACTTTTTTTCTTATTCCTAAACACTTACTTTATATTCTAGTACCTACTGTAAACCATGTGTCCCAACAGGTACCATATGGCTTGTCTTTCACTATTCTTCAGATATTCTTCAGATATGTGTATTGTTGCTAGATCAGACAAACTGTGCCAATTTCTGTTTTTAATATTTATTGTATAATACTTTAAATTATAATATCTTTGTCATGTTTCTTATCATTGTATAAAATCCATCACTATGTCTAAGTTTATGTATAATTACTATGTTTGAGCTTTTCTCTCTTGGTCTCCACTGAAAATGGGTTTCTGCCCAGCCGGTCTTTCCCAGTAAACAAATGTAAAATAAATCAATTAAATAAATAAATGACGTTTTAACTTTATCAGCTCATCAGTGTTAGTCATTTTTAACCACAGACAATCCCCAAACCCCACAATTATAAAGACATTGTTGATGGTATCCTTTTTGAATGTCTTTGTCAAAAAAACATTAATAATAATAATGATGAACGTGACATAATTCAAACTTGTTTCACACAAATATGCAGTAACCAAAGTATTCCAACTTAATTCACACATACACAGACACGTGCACTGTAGTCCTGCACAGCCAGATTAAAGACTATTTAGGAATGACCAGATGATAAGAGTACAAGGTACTTTTACCCTCCACTCCCACCAGCAGTTATCAACACTTTATTGACTGTGTACAGCCCTTATTCTTATAAAGGAGTGTTACATGTACTTTATTAGTATCTTTGATTGAACTACATGAAACTGTATAAAGATCACTAGCATCATTCATAAGATTCAGCTATGTGTAGCACAGACTAAATAGAAGGGTATTTATAACAGCATAAAAGTATTAATCACCTGATAATATATATATATATATATATATATATATATATATATATATATATATATATGCACATTCTTTATGCATAAGTAAAAGTCATCTGAATAATTCCACATTAAAGACAACTATTACTAATGCAGAGGTTGATGCTGACAAACAACTTTGTAATTCATTTCTTCAAGTACAAATGCAGTGTCTGCTGCCCTTAAAGAATAAACTGCCTATGGTGCGTTGAAAACAGGTTCATAGTTTGTAGGCATGCAGTCCTGGAGAGCATTAAGGAGCCTAACTCAAACTTTTATTTGCTCCAAAGCACTGTCTGGTTAGGTGAATTGCACTGTGTCACACAGTAGGTAAATGAAGGTGGACAGATTCACACCTTACGCCCTTACCATGAAGCAGCCCATTAACAAGTTGTAGCTTTAGTCCTCTGTGCCAATAGCCAGACTAACAGTTTTTAACTAAATACAGAAATCCTTTACAATCCAATCTTTTGGAGAAGACTGCATAGTAATATGCAACAATGACTGCAAAATGGGTGCTGAAAATCAGATGGTTCTGATTGTCACCAAGTAATGTAGACTATATGAACTGACAAATGCCAGCTTTTTTGTAGTAGCTGAAGGCCGCAAAGAAGGTACTGCAAAAATATAGTATCCAAACAGAAGAGGCTCACCACGACAATGTAATAAAACAAAAACAATTTAATAACTGCAAAAATATACTACTAAAATATAACGTTTATGCTACTAAAATGCAACAGGAGTTCTGTCTGGTGAAGTGACTTGGCTGCATTTCACACCTGTGTGCCAGTGAGAAACAAGCTAGATTAGAAATTACTTCATTGTTAAAATATTAACATTAAACTCGTACATATCATGCTGACAATTTACTTGCAGCTAAATGAAGAACATAGCTCATATGTTAGTGCTCCTGTTTACTACAATCAGTTTTCTTTCTTCACACCATGACTACTCTGGTTCATGGGTGTTTACTAAGCTTGCAGTCCAGGGAACCACTGAGGTACATAGCTGAAAGTTCCAGTTGCCACAAAGCACTTTTTTGGTTGAGCAAGAAAAGGGCATAAAGTATGAAGCAAAATCAGGGATGTGATGCAAAACTGGAGACAGATAAAAGCAGACTTCTCTAAATCACTTTTACAGAACAACAGGTTTTGCATCAACAAGTATTTTGTGAACCACAGAAACTGTGACTGACTGTACTCCTGAGTGATTTATCAAAGAAAAACACAAAAAATTAATAGGAGTGTGCCAGGTGGATTAAGGCTCGTACCTCCTGTACAGGGGATGACTCTGAGCAAGTCAGTTAACTATGTGGGCATTTTACAGACACACACACACACACACACACACACACACACACACACACACACACACACACACACACACACACACACACACACACTCACACTTTGCTTGCAAAATGTGGATGCCCTGCAAATAGCTAGTTTAAACATACACACTATTCCTGTTCCTAGTTTGGCTCCCAAAAAAGGAAGTCTTGTATACAGAGCATAAATGTGGATGGCCTGTTTGGCTTCATACTGATAATGCCATCCATCTTCTCAATATGAGCCACTCAAATCACAGACCATCTCATTTGCTTTACATGCCAGCTTTAGTCTGTTTTGTTGGCTGATGCTTTGAGAAATGAGAAAAATTGTCTTTTTTAAAGCACCAGATGCCCAAGATCACAGTATTGATTTTTTGTAAAATGTTTTCTGTGTTTTTTTAATTAATATTGTATGGTCAGGCTCTTTTGCCAGAACTAGACCCTAGTTAGTTAGTTAGGGTGCCTTGCGCTACATCTGGCAATGCTCTGGTCTATGACTTTTGTCCCCAAATCACTGTAATTTAATTAATTCTGTTGTTATGATCTTACTGTCATGAATCTGTGCTGCCTTTGATTCTGTGATGCCATTGGTCTCTTAGTAAATAACACTTGTTTCTTTGCTTCAGAACTGAGCCTGTTATTGTCATATTCACTTTATTTTCTTTCTGCTTTTCTTGGTGATGGTTGTAGAGAGAGGTGGCTAGGCAGAACAGACCAAATTGCCCTTTCACCAGCTCTTTTTTTTTTTTTTTTTGAAGAATTGCCAAGCATTCCCAGGCCAGAGACTAAATAATCACTGCAGTATATCTTCTTTCTGTCCAGGGTCTCCTTTTAAAGGGCCACACCCAGGACAGTGGAAGCTGTTTTAGGACATTCATATAAGATAGCCAAGTATTTGGCTTAACAGCAGAGGAGTAGTTCTACTCAGAGGTTCTCCTCAACTACTAAGCTTCTCACCCTGTCACAGAGTAGCAGGTTCTTCCCATGTAAATATCTTCAGAAGCCTGATTATTTTAAGAGCAGTGACACAGTTCCTCAATTCCATTCTTACTCATGATGTAAATAGTAAACATCTCAGAGGTGTGCTATCACCATTAAAATTTGCAGGCTGCTCATAACTTTAGTTGATATGAATTAGTATCTCAAGTCTATCATTACTACAGTCCACAGCAACTCCTTGGTTTACCTTTCGAAAAGGACAGACCATTTTTTATGATGTACGTTAATCTAAAATCATTTAAACGTCTGCATTTTCAGATCGCTCAGAGAGATTAGGGACTGGGCACTGATTTAAATTACTTCAGCCATACATTACCTTATTTACTCTGCAACATTTTAAATAACATTTTATTTTGTATTTGTTTTATCAGGTAAATCTACTAAATACAACTACCACTTTTTAGGGGTCATTTGGGAGCAATGGCCAGTTAAGTGATGTATACCAAGTTACACAGCAAAGAAATGTAGAGTAAGCAAATCAAACTCGGGACTATAGGATGAACCTAATTATCAGCTCATAGCCTGAACCCTGTGTACTAAACTGCACCCTACTTTGAGGAGGATTTATACTATGGCTACTGATTCCAGCATCTCATATAGCAAAAGCCGGGGGTAAGGAGGAGGTTGACAAAATAGCAAAAATAGCAGGCATTTGTTCTTTTCTGTTGTGTAGCATGAGCTGTTTTTTTTTTTTTTTTTTTTTGAACTTCCATTTCTTTTCACATTTTAGTTGAAAATATAAAGAAAAAAAAAATAAACAATGGGTAACCTAATGATTAAAAAAAAAAAAATCTTACAATTTTGAGTGGAAATATATCATTCATGCCCTGTGGACATTACCCTTCTGACACAGGGAGTGTGTAGGACTTTTCTTGTGACATATTTTCTGAAAAATAACTATTTTCACTCTTCTGACTGCTGTTGTATAAATTCACTGTGAGATGCTCACAGTTTACTGTCTCATTCTGGCTGGACTTTGTACCATTGTGTCCTCATTTCCTCAGCTAATACTTTTCTGCTAAAAATGGCAATAGTTTTTCTACATTTTCTAAAGTGAGTTTATTGCCTCCATTTTTTGTGGTGCCAATGTCTTAATATAATACTATTTCCAGTCATTTGCTGTATTTGTTCCCTACCAAAAAAGTGATGGCCTTTTACACACATATAGGTTTATCATCTGTACTTTTCCATTATTTGTCATGGGCATCTTAATTTTATCTTCAGTGGCCAAATGCATCTTTAATATGACTTTTTATCTTATTAATTGGATATCAAAAAAGATTTTGCATAATTATTGACAATAATATGCAATGCTGCTCACGCATCTAGCTTCAGCTTTAATGTCAGTGCTGTAGCCTTTGAGAGTGATTTGTATGATTTTATTGCCATTCACAGTCATATGACCGAATTGTGGGTTGTTTATTTCTTCCTGTCTGTTTTTTTGCATCATCTTCCAGCTGCTGTATTACTGTTTTTTGTGCCGCTTGGCTGCTTTCTTGGTCATTTTCTGAAATTTCTTTTAAACATTTGTGTCCTATTTACCCCTCTATTTGTAGACTTAGTATGATTGTTTAGGACATTTTCTGCAGGTTTTATGTTTCTACCAACAATCGAGGATTGAGTGACTTCTTGCAACAGCAGAATTACATTTGTTTCTGTGTATGCTTAATGTGCATTGTATTAACATCATTCACAACCACAGTGTTATAATTCAGTAATATGTTCTGCTGCTCTCACTAAAAATACTTCTCTAGTATTATATTGTTGCTTGATAATAACCTTCTACATATGTTTTCATCCCAAGATACACACACACTTGTCTCATAGTGCCACTCACCAAGTTTCTTTCCAAAATTATACTGCTTTGGTAATACTTCTCTAGTATTATATCTGTGCTTGATAATAGCCTTCTACATATGTTTTCATCTCAAGACACACACACACACGCTTTTCTCATAGTGTCTCTCCAAGTTTCTTTCCAAAATGATAATGCTTTGGTAAGCTACACAATCCTGTCATATTACCAAACTTATTTTTATATATCTGTTGATTCCTCTTATGGAATTAGTTTTGTTCTGCAGTACTAAAGGCTCTGGTTCCAAATAAGTTTGCAAAATCTTTAAATATATAATTATTTTAATGGATGTCAGTAAGTGGCATATCAGGCCATATCTGTGGTGTCAATTACATTAAACAACACTTGACAAGTTCCGTGTTCTTCCAAAGCATTATCATCATGTCCTAATATTGTGTAACTTGCATCACATTTACTAGTTAGCCTTTAATAATTCCAATGTCATAGTGTTTTATCTACTTTTGCCTCTCATTTATTTATGTTCATGTAGTTTTTCTTAAATAGCTTTCATGGTAAAAGTGAATCTGGTTATTATTTTCCACACCATACTTAGAGTGGTTTAATATCAGAAGTCATGTTTCTTTTCAAAATCAATAATTATTTTTTGTCAGGCAAAACTGGCAATATTGTCTTAGTTAAATTATCATCTCTGTATAACTCATCTGCAGCTCATAAATTGTACTACATAAATTATTACATTGTAAATTATTAATCTCAAAAGCATTGCACATAGTCATATTCATGTCACAATTTATTCTATATCTAACTACTTTCAAACCAAAACTCATGCTGTATAAAAACTGTCATTAAGTAAATTCTTACTAAACAGGAAATTCACTTTGTAATGCGTTTAAATAAATATTTTGCTTGCAGAAAATGTGGACTATTTCCTCTAATGAATAGCCTTTTATGGAAAAACAATTGTTCTGTATTACATTATGGAAATTGTTTTGTGCCTGAAACATATTTGTACCAATTTTCTGTGAATACTTGAGGAGAAATATTGTATTAACTAAAAAGTCCTTCAGATAACCTTCATTTTCTCAGTCATATTGTACTACCCTCTAGGAATCAGATAAATATGAATTTTGTTCTAGCTGCGGTGGTGGTGCTGCGGTAGCATTGTCGCCTCACAGTAAGACGTTGTCCTGTTCAATTCTCAGCTAAAGTGTCTTCTGTGTGGAGACATGCATGAAAGGGCGTACCTTCGTTGAAGGTTGTGCATCAGGCCTGGCAAGTCGGTATGTAAAAATCTACTACCAATCATTAGCGGACCGGAGTTCCGCTGTGGCGACCCCTAACTGGGAATAGCTGTTTTGGGTAAGATATAAATACATACCAACATAATTTTCTGGCCCTGCCAATAACCCCCTTCTACCACAAATATAACATTATTGTCTTTTGCCCCTCTTCTATTGTTTTTGGAATCCTTCTAGCAATCACTATTAATACTTTCCTTTCCTTTGTCCTTGATATTCTACTGAATTTCCACCCTGAAAATTTTTCTTTGTGTCAAATTCACATACTCATTTATATCAAAATGTGTCTCCTGCAATATTACCATTTTTATCTTGCATATCTTAACATAATGCAACTGTGATGCCCCTGCACTGGCCCAGTAATCAAGGAGCCTTAGTCCTCACCACTGGCAACAGCTAGGGGACGTACACACTGAGAGGATGACAAGTACACACACAATAAAGTACAATTTCTCTTAAAAACACACAGAGATCACAGTCAGTCTGGGGCTGGTTTCTTCCTCTTTCTCCAGATTCCCAGTAAGATTCCCCACTGGCACAGCTATAGGGTTAAGATCTCAGCCGAGGGGCCAAGCCAAGACCTCCAACACCCTCTCTGTCCAACCAGTGCTTCGTGTCCCTCCCCAAGTAGCTGATGCACACACACTTTGAGATTTGCTTTATATATATATAAACACACACACACACACACACACACACACACACCTGGGGAAGGTTGGCACAGGTTTACTAGTTATGCCCCCTTCTGCTCAGAATATAAGGTAGTTTCCACTGCCACCAACATCTACTTATCAGCTACTATAAGGCCCTTACAAACGGTGTCCAATCCTACTGTGTAATGTTACTATTATCCAAATGGAAGTTTTGACCAAGCATCAGCATATTAGGAGAGGCCTATACAGTGTCACCAAATACATATACCAGTACTCTCAGAGCTTAAATATGTCTCAAAAATAGCCACAAAGACAGATTTAAATATATTTAATAATAAATAATAAAAGAGCAAGACAATACTCAAAAACAAACACAGTTATTTCAGAGTCCAAAAATCACAGGAAATATTTTAAAACAACATTGCAGGACAGTCTCAAATAAATACAGAAAGCATCTAAACTAATCATTACTATATTTCTATCTATATCTAAGAGATATACTATGCCCCTGAATCTTACTTACAGACAAGCAACTGCAGATGATGATGATGATGAGTGGATATTCTTGCCACGTCCAAGACAAAATACAAAACGCACAGTCTCTCTCTGAGAGAGTTCTTAAATTAATATTAAACATTACTGCTGGGTCAGCTTAGATGACATCACTCTTTTTCACCTGACTTCAGTTCCCAGGGTAAACAGAAACTTAACATCTCTGTGTGAGAAATACATATCTCTCAGATCTTTGCAGACCTTGGAAGTTGTAAAACAATAAAACACTTTACATTTTAAACATAGTAATTACTTTCCTTTCAAGACAATAGAAAAACCTCTAGCTCTAGACATTGTGTCTGCTACTGCACTGAAACTGAGAGATAACATCTTTTATGGCCCAGCTATAAAGTAACTTAACCTCAACTATATGTCCTCATTGTAGAATATAATGCCTTAAATTATAATACTAGATTAATTTTTCAGAAAGAATGGGAAAGATTTACAGCATTTACTGACCTGGAGGGAATACCTAAATGTACACCCAAGGTTGTATATAGAAACTCTAATAGTATTAAGGAAATTTTGGAACATAAGATTGATTATAATAAGATTAATAAAGTTATTAATACTAGAAAGAGTGGTACATATAAATGTGGGAAGTGCAATCAATGTGATTATATTGCTAACAAAGAAAAAATATATGTAGAAAGTAGGGATAGATGGATTACTAGTAAAGGATTGTACAACTATGATTCTAAGAGTTTAGTTTACCTTGCCACCTGTGAAAAGTGTGGGTCCTTTTATATAGGTAAGACAGAAAGAACCCTAAAAAGAAGAATTTATGAACATACCTATGATATAATAAAAGAGAAAGAAACTAAAGCTTTATTTAAACATTCAAAGGTATGTAAAGATAGTAAATTTCACTTTCTTGTAATAGAGCATATCAAAAGTGGTATTAGAGGGGGCCCTTGGGAAGATACTATAGGTTATAGGGAATTATGGTGGCAAGTAACATTGGAAGCAAGTAAATCCCCAGGTTTAAATGAACATGTTTCCATATTACCCCTTTTAAAATTAAAGGCAGCTAAATTATGAGGTTTAGTGCAATATATAAATGTATCACTAGGTGGTGCTGATTGACTATAAAGTTTCTTCAGTTTATATAATATGAAGTTTCTCCAATACTATTTATTTTAATGCCCTTTTTATATTTTATAATAGAATATAACTACATAAACACTTATTTTTAAATGGTTTTATATTAATTTATGAAATGTTATTTAAGCATGTATTAATGTATATTTATTTATTTTTATTGAAAGGTAATAATGTTGATGGAAATTATATAATACTTGTGAATAATAATGAGCCCAAAGGTTATGTTTATTGGTGCATTCAACGTCAATTAGTGTTTTATTGGCTTTTGGCTTTTAATTGATGTAGAAAAGTGAGTTGATTATGTGGAAATAACATCTGATGAAGTCCAGTGGATAGGACGAAAATGCATGTATTTTCCTATAAGAGCATTAATGGAAGTGTGTTTCTGGCGTTTTATTTGTGTACATTAAAGCTGTGTTAATTCAACGGAGGTTTTCCTTCTCTGTGACTTGCGCTCCTACTTATCAGTTATTTGTGTTTTTTTTGGGGAGTTTTCCGCATACTTCGTGTTTTATTAATCTCAACTATTCTTAAGTTTTGCAGGTTAATCTTCTATGTTCCAGCAGGGTATGCTGTGGTTACTTTCTTGAAGCTTAGTACATAACATACAGTTCTGTATAAATCATATCATTATTCAGAAATGACATAGAATTATTTACAAAATTCCAGAAAGCTAGGCTGGCAGTGTGACAGCAATACTCTGTTTTTGTCTACAACTGTAAGGCCATTTACGTTCCATGATAATAAGGACATAGGGGCCATTATGATAGAAAGCCATTACTCCCATATACTATACACGACAGTTCATTTGAATGTATACTTACAACATTTGGCTTACGTGCACACACTAATGTTTGTCGGACTGATCTCTTAGAATTGCTTCTGCTAGTCTCTATTTGAATCTATATCATATTTTTCAAGGCATTTCTTTAATGAATACAAATAAAAACATTCAGAATCTCCCATCCTTTTTTAACATTGAGGAAATGCATATAATATCTACATTTTCAACAAATGAAGTTTACTCATCCAGACAGGAGCATTTGCCCTAAATTGACAGCTGTAGTCACAGACATTACCTGATCTACAGTTAAGGTTATCCATGCTAACATGCTACAGCCTGTGTTCTCACTTACTCTCATTGCTATTTGGTTCCTTTCTTGTCTCCATTCCCCTCCCAGATATGAAAACAGGTTGCATGCTTTCAGTAAACATTAACTTTTAGCACTAAAATGCATTAAAGTAGTAAGGATACTGGTAAGGCAACCACTTGTATAACTTATTAATTTCCCATAGTTTTAAAAGCAACTACTTGTATAACTTATTAATTTCTCTTGGTTTTAAAATTTATGTTTCATTTAACTCCTTGCCACTGTATCTTTAAATGTTAATTACATTCTTCCTCTTACATTTCTCTCAGCAAAGAGTGCTCAGACAAAATAATGAAAGACATGGTAAACAATAAGCGCTCAAGATTAATTGCTTGCACCAGCAGGCAGCTTGTCTACAAGTAAAAGCAGTCAGCAATGAAAAAAAAAACAGCCGCTTGTAACTTTGAAATAATCTTGTAATCTTCACTAAGAATGCATTGTTCAGACTTCCCATGGCCAACTATCTGCACTTTCAAACTTCTTGTCTCCTAATGAGAGCATTTTGTAATGGAAAGAAAAATAGCCAATAACATTGCAAATGCAAGATATTTACCATGTTTCACATCTTACATGATTTTGTCTTAGTTTTCAATACTATTTGCTTAAAACAAACCCTTGTTTATATCTTAAACCAAAGACATTAAGTGGGACATCTATCCCATAAAAACAGGGAAAATTATTATCTTAATAGTACATATAATATGCTCAATGCACTTTAGTATCTTACCCCACCCCAGCAGCCCAAGATCACATTATATTAACTTGAATTTTTTTTGTCAAGCCTTTCTTTTCTTGGTACCATATAACGCCTGTATATACAACTAGGAAAAATTTGTTTCTTGTATTAATATCTTTTACATATATGAAAGCCACTGATAAAACTTCCCCACCTAACATTTAAAATATCCCTAAATGTACATTATAAAACTGCTTTACAATATATCATGCAAATATAGTTTTATTTATAGTCATGCCTTTATTCCCTTCAGTGTCATTCTAACTATTAATGGCATAATGTGCATTGTATGCTTTACAGGTCACCTACCAGTTTAACACAGTCAATGAAGTTCCAGTTTTTCTCAACCACTTTTTCTTGTTTATCCACAATTCACATGTCTATTACTATATACAGTGGTATTGATGCTTTATAGTCTCCCATTAATTCACTAATTCAGCACTGCTGGTCTTCTTCCTGATCATCTCCATTACCAATACCAGTCTCTGGTTCAAGTCCAAGCTACTCCTGATTTTTCTAGTCAGTTCTACTGTTTATTTCCTGTTGATTAAACAATTTCTTTTGGAAAAATCTGAAAAAGTTGCCCTAGCAAAGTTTCTCTCTGGGTTTTGTTGTTGTCAAAACAATGAGAAGTAGCCCCCCCTCCCCACACACACACACACACACACACACATTAGATTTTATTTCCTCTTTAGGTCATTCTGCATCAAAACATGTCTTTGATCCTCCAAGGAAAATATTCTGAAGACAGCTGGATACAACAGCTTGAATCTCACACCTTCCTCTTAGCATTCCCCATTTGCTGGCATAAACTTGCTTCTCTTCTACTTAACATACAGTAAATAATAATTTCCATAAACACTCTGCTGTCTTAGTTTATATAATACTTTTTCTTTCCGTTACATGTTTTTCTTTCAGGAACAACTCTTCCTGATGTTATGACTGTATCTTTACTATTATAGGTCTTGGCAGATTTGGTGCATGCACAGAGTGTGCCCTCTCAATTAATAAATCCTGGTGTGGGACACCATTTCAGTTGCTTATTAGTACAGTCATAAAATGATTGCAGTCTATTCCTTCAAATTTCAAAAGTACAGCAGAAAATATCAGATTTTCTATGCATGCTCTGCATATAACTCTACTTTTTTTCTGAAACAGCTGTTCTCAAGAAGCCTCATGTTCAGCCAGTCTTTTTTTTTTATTCCATGTTCTGAGTTTTGCAGTTTTATCAGTTTTTCTGAATAGCTAGTTAAAGCTTCTTCTATTTTTTTCAAACCTTTGTTATTTGGCTTGTTATATTCCTTCAGTACTTCATTTATTTTAGACACTGCTGAGTGCATTTGATTTATTTTTCCTCTAAATTATTGGAAGCCATCTTCAGTACCAAAGCTTAAACGTGAACTGCATTTTGCTGAAGACCTGCAGGATTATTCCCAGCCAGTATTTTCTTTTCTCCTTTTCTGGTTGATTAACTCTCATGTTCTCCAAATGTCTTCTTTGCTATCCAGGCAGTGTAATGACTGCATTTTACTCAACATGACTGGTCATTTTTTCACAGTTTATGTTTCCACACTGGGAGAGCTCAAAGCAACCTGTTGATCAGTGTGCAGCCATCCTGGAAGTCAATGAGATGTGAGTTTTGAAAATGAAAGGATACTCCATAAACCTGAAGGCATCCTATGCAGCTCAATAGTTAACCATGGTGGTACATGTAGCGGTTAAGATTTCTTCCTCACTGTTTCATGGTTTGGGGGGGAGTTTGATCCTTTGGTAATTGTCTGATAGGTGGTTGCATATTTTACTTGTGTCTGTTTGGGCTTTGTATGGGTACCTCTATTCTCCCTTCTTCCAAAAAAAATATTAATTTACCCTTGTTCTTAGGGTCATACATGAGTACAAAGCAACCAGTCAATAGTCCATTACAAACCCATCCAATAATGTATTCAACAGCTTCCTTCAGTCTTGAAAAGGACAAAAAAGGCAGAACACAGGAGAATTAGAGACTGCCCATCCATTCATCTAGGTTTGCCTAGAAGGTGAAAGGGTGTTATTCTGCTTGACACTTAATGGAAGTTTGTTCCAGAGTTGGGGGATATGATGCAGTATCAGCTGTGTCACATGGTGTATTTATTTATCTGCTGATGAAGGTTTAGGTCCTTTAACCAGGCATTTGAATAACCATTTGTTCTAAGAAGGAAAGGGGTGTGAAAGAAGGCTGGTTCTTTTATCTCTCTAAAAGCTATACACATATCACCATGAAGGAGTCCATAAGAGGTTGGGAATGTGTAGAAGGCTACAAGTCTGTCCAGATTTTTTTGTAGCTTGGATCATGTCTGAAAACAGTCTGAGAGGGTCCACTTCATTTACCTTGCTAACAAATGAAATGAAATTAAAGGATTAACATAGGGTTTCTGACCACAGTATATAGATAACCAAATCACAGTAAGAAGGGAAGTGGAAAGCTAAGGAAAAAATGTCATCAGATAACAGTGATATAAAGAACCATAGTTATAGATGATCTATTATCATTCACTGGTGAACTTGGTGAGGCCCACATCCAGAAATGAAATGGAAAGAAAAAATTATAGTATTTAAACTTATGGAAATTGATTGTACTTTGTCTGATGTGGTATTTAAACTTATGGAAATTGATTGTGCTTTGTCTGATGAAGTCCTTGGTCTCAGGACGAAAACGCGTCTAGAGTAATTTGATGAAGAAAAGCGTTTATTTGTTCGTATATGTTTGTGCAGCACCTAGCTTTTTGGAACAAACTTGTGTGGAGTTCAAGATTCTTTGGTCCTTGGTATTCTTCTTATTGGATTTATTGAATGTGAGTAGTACATATGAACATCTAAAAGGAAATAGGATACCTGTAACCTAGCTGTCACCTGTATTGAAAGAGGTAGAGAACCACTGGGCAGCAGCGGCAATCAAGTCATGATGTGTTTCACAGTTTCTGTAGGTTTGTAAGGAACTGCTATAAGTAAAGAGATTGGGACTTTATTATGGTGGGATTTAATATCCCAGGAAACACTGTGGAAAAAGAGCAGGGAGGGATGCCATGAACTGAAAGCCTTATAAGAGATGCGTTTAGTATATCAAAGAAACTGCTGAAATGCTGTTTTGGTGCGATTCTGAGATTATGAATTTATTGAGTTTAACACTGATGCAAATTTAATTTATATTTTATTAAAATTATTATCTATTTAATATTTGTATATTTTTATTTAAATTAGCACTATTAATAATCTTTGTTTCACATATTTAGTCAAATTCATTTTACATAGTTTATGCTTTAGTTGTTTTTTTTTATAACTTGTGTTTAATATTTGGGTATTTGAATTTCATCTGTTTCATAAGGTGCTCTTTAATAAAACACTACAATAAAAGCTGGGTTAGGCTGAGTTGAAAGAGTGAGGAAAATCATCAATGTGAATTGAAGAATACATTTGACTCATTGAAAATGGTATTTGGGTTCGTTAAGACATAAGAGAAGAAGGGCATTTTTAAAGAAAAATCAGAAGTATACCTTTGAGTAGGCCAAGAAGAAATGTTGCTAAGGTAATCTGACAGGTGAGGGCAAGCCTTTGGGAAAGAAATAGCCAAGTAAATGTGACGGTGACCAAAAGACATTCTAGAGATATGTTGGAAAGGAGGAAGATTCAGCAGTGCATTAATCATAAGAAAATGAGGAGGGGCTTGAGAATATTAGTGATCAGCCAGAAGACCTTCACAAAGTATATTATTCTACATTCACAGATGAACATTAGGGCTGGCTGCCTGATAGGAACAAATAAACAGATGTAACAATTACTAGGGAAGATGTAGAAAGAGAACTCTGGGACGTTTGGTAAATAACTCAGAGTCTATATGATCTACCCTGCCATCTGGTCAAAAAGTTATCATGGGGCTGAGCAAACCAATTTCAAGTCCTTGTAGTCTGTCATTAGTAGAGGATGGCAAAAGTAGCTAAATTGTACGAAGGCAAAATTAGACATGTTTGGCCCAGCTAATATAATGAACATGATTCTACAGGCAGATTGATGGATTTCTCGATTAGCAGTTCCCACAGAGAAGGTCATTAGTAGGGCTTCTCAAAGAACAGCATTTTTCCATCTAACTAAATCTATTTATTTGTTTTACTCCTGAGGTAGCCAAGGTCGCACAAGGTTGTTGGACTTCAGTAAAACCTTTGACCTTACCTAAACCAGTGGAAAAATTAAAGAATTCGAGAGTGGGGACCAAAGTAATGGGGGAGACAGGAAACTGTTTGAATGACTGGGGTAGAGGGTGACATGGATTGCCTCTGGGTTCACTATTGGGGCAGTCCTGTTTAGTACATGGGCTTCAGACCTCTTAACTGCCCTTGTTTTGGAGGAACATTTATATTTTCAACCTAATTTACCCCTGCATAGGATGTCACTATTTTTGGAAGTATGTCCCTATTTTAAGGCTTGATTTACCCCTTCACACAGTTTCTGAATCCTCTTAACAGATGTGATTGCTGAAGCCATCGAATACACAGAAAATAACACTACATGACCAATATACTAATGGCAACAATCATTTAAAGAAAGAGGACACACATCTTATATTTTCCTTTTTCTGGGGCAACCCTCTAGAGGAATGACGAGGAAAAGTTCCTGGTATTGTACTTATTTCTAAAATAAATTAGACCTACATAATACAAAAGGCCCATGGCAAAGACCAACAAGATTCTAGTGTACATAGCAAGAAAACGAAAATGCAGTGACTGTAACATTCTGAAATACTTTCACTTTGGTTTGGTCCATTTAAAAGTACTTTACAGCTAGAATGATGGCAAGGAAAGTGTATTGTTTCAAATGCTCCATATTTACCCATTCTCTGCAATATGATACAAGTATTGACTTTTACAGGTATGCAGTTACATTCATAATAAAGAAATGTTATAATAAATATTGTTATAGCCAAACAAGGTGAAATAGTAGTCAGTATGGATTACTCTGCAAGGGATGAAGCATACAACAATAAATAAAAGAATATTATTTATTTTATTTTTTATTTATTTTACATTTGTTTACCAGGAGTGCCCACTGGGTCGGAGTGAGCCCATTTTCAGTGGAGGCCTGGGGAGAAACGCTCCAATTAGACATTTATTAAACAAATAATCAAAACATATATTTTTTACAACAAATAAATAGGAAATATTTCTCTTTACAACAGATTCAGATATACAATTAGTTTACATGATGATTACATGTTCTTGGTCGCTTACATGATGATACAACAGGTTCAGGCATACAATTAAGTTAACAGAATGAGGCTATAAAATATAATATGGTTTAAATAAATAAAACATGCAGGCATTGTGTATTTTTGAAGTTAGAGCAGTAATGACAGACTATGATATAGTTGCATAAATGAGTATCATAACAGTCTGGCAGACATAGCAGGGGAAAAGCAGTTATAAGGGGTGTGGTTACAAATTTGTTAATAGAGCAGTATGGAAGAGATCAGGTAATGCAGGGTGTGAAGCAGGAGCATTGCCACTGGGTAACTAGATATGAATGGAGGCCATCTTTGAAGGTCTTGGCAGTAATGGTGGCTCTGAGTGATGTAGGGAGTGATTTCTAGAGTTTGGCAATACAGAAAGAGTAGAGTGCGTGTCCGGCAGGGAGTGCAGGTTTTTGGATGAGTAATAAGGTTTTATTTTGTGATCTAAGTGGCCTGTTTGGGTGGTATTGAGTTAAGGTGGGGGTAAGGGCTGGACAGTCAAGGGGTTTATACATAATTTTATGGGTTATTAGGAGTTGGTGAGTGAGATATTGAGGTATCTCAAGCCATTTGAGTGTGTGCACTGCGGAACAGTGATGTGAAGAGTAGGTGGCATTTGTTGCAAACTTTGCTATTTTGTTGTAACAGGTTTCCATTTTATTTTTTAGGGCTGTGCGAATGTTAGTGAGGAGGGGGGCGCCATATAGTAAGGAGGGTAGTAGAAAGGTAGTGGCAAGGGTTTTTTGGTAGTAGGGTTGAGGAAGTTTTTATGCCTATAGAGGGTTCCTAGCTTCTGATGGGTCCTTTTTATATTATTGTGGATGTGCTGGTCAAATGTTAAGCTTTCATCTATGATAACGCCTAGCAGTTTAGTGTGTGTGACGATTTCTAGGGTGGTTTTGTTTGCGTACATGTTGAAGTCTGGTTTATTTATGGTAGTGAGAAGAAGAATGGCAGAAGAGAAGAAGTTTGGTTTTGTTTGGATTGAGTGCGAGATGATTGTTACTCATCCAGCTTTCTATAGAGGAGAATGCTTGATGTGTGTATGAGAGTAGTTCAGGTATGGTTTTGGAGGTGGAAATTATAGCTGAGTCATCTGCGTATTGAATTACTTAGTTGTTAGGGACACAAGAGTGAAAGTCGTTAATAAAAATACTGAAAAGCAGAGGGCCTAATATGGATCCTTGAGGAACTCCTGTAGGGGTGTCAAGGAATGGTGAGGTAGATTCGAGCCATCTAGTGGATTATTTTGTGTTGGATTTGTAGTTGGAAAACCAGAGCAGAGTTGGTGGGGTCAGGTTCAGAGATGAAAGCTTGGAGAGCAATAAGGAGTGAGAAATGGTATTGATTGCCTTTGACAGATCCAGGAAGAGTGAGGAGACAAAATTTCCTTCATTGCGTGCTTGGTTAACAGTATTTGTAAAGGATAGGAGAGCAGTGGTAGTACTATGAACGGGGCAGAAACCATGTTGACAGGAAGAAAGAAGATTGTTGTTTATGAGGTATTGCTGGTGCTGGGAGTATATGCATTTCTCAAAGATTTTAGAGATTGGGGATAATATAGCTATGGAATGGAAGTCTGAGGTATCAGTATTATTACCACCTTTATGTAGGGGAAGAATGTAGGCTTTATTCCAGATGGTGGGTATATAAGATTCCTGTATTGACCTGTTTAGGAGTATGCTAATGGGGTAGAAGATGGCTGGAGCAGACATTTTTAGGTATTCTGAGGGTAGGTTGTCAGGGGCATTACTTCCTGGTTTCAATTTAAGCAGAAGTTTGTTTATAGTAGATGTTGGGATTGGAGAGAGAGAAAATGTGGTAGTGGGTGGAACTTTTGGGTGGTTGTAGTTGGTGGTGTGGTTAGTTTGAGTAGGTGGGGATGGGAATGTGGCAGTTAGTTTGGCTATAGTTTCACTAAAGTATGTATTAAAGATTATGGCAATTTCTAGGGGTGTTTTTTCGAGGTGTGGACAGGGATTACTTTTTGTGCCAGGGTTTAATAGTGTGGATACTGAGGCCCAGAATTGCTTTGAGTTTTGTTTGAAATTATGCTACAATTTAATATAATGATTCTTTTTGTCAGTGATAACAAGGCATTTGACTTTGTTGCAATGGTGCCTGTACTGTTGGAGGTCAGAGGGATTGGTAGTTGTATGCCATTTTTTCCAGGCTTTGCCTCTTATGACCATTGCCTGCTTGGTACATTTCGAGAGCCAGATACAGGTTTTTGTTTTTACTCTTTTACGGCGCAGAAGAGCATGATAGTTTAGGACTTTTGGGAAGGTTGAATTAAAAAATTCAACCGCATCATCTAGGGGAAGGGTTTTTAGTATGTTCCAGTTGACAGATTTTAGATGGTCAATAAAAATGTCTTGGTTGAAATTAGTAGCTGCAGTATATAATGGTGTTGGTTGGGTAGTTGGGATGTCTCGCATATGGCATAGGCTGAGTTGTGGTCACTGATATTGCAGGGAAGAGTACCTATTTTGGAGAACTTGTTGGGGTCAAAAACAAAGATTCAGTCTATTATTGAGCCACTGCTATTGTTTTTAGCTGGTCTAGTTATATCTGTGATTACATGGGTAAAGTTGTAGAGGTTGATATTTGGGGGTAAGGAGCTGTTTACCTGGCTGGGCCAATTTATATTGACATCACCAAGTATGATTGTTTTGTTGTTGATTTCTGAGGAGATCCAAGCTAAGATTTTTTCAAGAAGTGGGGTATGATTTCCTGGGGGTAGGTATAATGTTGTAATACATATGCTTTTGTTATTATTTAAGTTTAGGAAAGTGATTAGTATTTCAGCATTTGAGAATTGGGGTATTGGAGATGTGTAGGGGGTAATGGAGAGGCTATGTGGGAAGAATAGGGCAATGCCACCTCCTTTTTTGTGGGGTTTATCTGCTCTGAGGCATGAGTAACCAGGTGGGAGGAATTCAGGGTCTTTGACATATGGTTTTAGCCAAGTTTCGGTAGTGGCAAGTATATATGTACAAAAATTTTAAAAAAGAAAATTTAAGGTACCTGTTGATCCAAATAAGATCGAGAATTAGGATTTTGATGGTGACCTACTTTATCAAAGACTTTGCTCTGGTCAGTGAAGACTAATCCACTGAGTAGGCCTTGGGCCATGTTACATTATACTGTGTTTTTGAAAGACAGGGAGATGTTGGGGTATGCAGTCCTGTGTGGACTCTATGCTGCTCATATTACACCAAACTTTTGGAGGTGGTATTTTAAATGAGTTGTAAGTGCATTTTCTAAGAATTTAGAAAGTGGAAATAGGAAGGAAGTGGGATGGAAAACTCTTGAATTGGACAGGGAAACACTACATAACAGGGGTTTGGTAGTCAGAGTAATGTAGGCTATTAGGAGGTGAGGAAAACTGCTGCCTCCTAGGTTTGCCATGAGTTGAAAGTTTGTATAACAGCTGGCTTACATCCATATGGGTAAATGATCTAATGTTTAATGTTAAAGAGAAAACAAAAGGAAGTGCAAAGGGTTTCCAATGAGGCTAGATGCATTGTTAGGTAGTGTTAGAAGGGTTTAAAATATAAGAGTTTCAGCTGTAATACTTAGGAGGTCACATTGTGAGTTGTCAAATCAAAGAGAAGATGCAGGATCTTTCATAAAGATATCTGTCAAGAAGTTAACTTCATTCAAAAACATTTTGGCGTGCAAATTGCTTGCAGTACCATGATGTAATAGATGGGTATTGGGCTTTTTGCAGAGAAATAGATATTTTCTATTTTTTTCTAAGGAAATTCAGATTCTCCTTGTATCTTGAGATTTGGTACTTTTGTGCCATGTTTGGCCTCTTTCAATCATAACCTGCTTTAAGGTATACAGAGGCACAGTAGCTGAAAAACTTATGTCTGAACCTTGATGATTTTAGGATAATATTTATTTGTAGACTGATGACATTACATTAAGGAAATATTCAACTACAACATCTGTGTCATTCTGCACTATGGTTGGGTCCAGTGTGTGAAAATAATTTCTCACAGGAGATGATAGTGGTAATTTTTATTGAATTTGAGAAAATCAAGTAATGATCCTGAGCTGGAGGGGCATTTAATTTTGATGCTGAAAGTAAGTGGGTAAGTAGGCATTTAGTGAAAGTGGGTAAGCTAGTTGGTTGGTAATCCTTTTAGTTGGGACTTGGTTAAGTCTTTGTTGATAACTGGATCTAAAGTTTGAATGGGTGAACGTATTTAACATTTAGAATAGATTTTGCTCTGAGAAGGAGGGTATTATTTGAGAAGCAAGATCGAAGGGGTCCAGTTAAGGCTGAAACCACCTGTTGTTATCATATTATATTCTGTAGTGTCTGAGAGTTTGTACAATAAGTGTGTACATTTGAAGAAGGGAGGCAGGTGAGAGATTATCACTGTTGTAATGTGAAGTGTTAGGTGGCTACCAGTGGAGCAACCCAGCAAGGACAATGGTCAGGGCAATTTGGACATTGATGTAAGTTTGTAATGAAGTTCACATACAACAAGAAGTAATGCAACATATTTTATTATTCTGCTGGGTCTGCAACTTGTGACTGTAGGGAGATTTATAGTGCTGGCAGAGTGAGATTTGATCAAAGATTCATAGAGGCACTAATAACAATATGATTCTGGCATGTTTAATTATTGTATGGTAAGAATTTATTTCTAATCTTTCACAGGATGAAGTGTCCTATTTTGAAACCATAGTGTACCTGATATAGGAGAACTGAGAGTCATTGAAGATCTAGGCTGGAGGAGGGTTTATTGTACCCGAGTGAAGTTATACATCAGCTAATTATTTATTTATTGATATTTGGTGACAGGGAAAGTCCAAGTGGGTTAGAAACCTATTTTTAGCAGAGGCCTGGGGAGAAAAGCTCCAGAAGTTACAAATAAGAAGCACCAACAGTTAATAACAGAAACAGAAAGTAGTTAGGCATAATCAGAAATTAGACAAATCCTAGGATTATACATAGTTGTAGGATGTACACATTAGGACATTTTCACAAACATTGATACAATTTTTTTTTTTAAGGAGGAGAGGTGACAGATTCAAAGAGCACATCAATTAATGGAAGAATAAGTTATTAGGGTTTAATGAGATATGTTACACAGAAAAATAAAAGAGGGATTCAGTTAATTTCCATTACAGGGATGCAGTTAATTTCTGTTTGAAGGATGGTGTACTATAGCCTGAGGGTTTTGTGGGATGAGCAAAGTATGGATTTAGTTTGGTAGGGTGTTAGAAGGAGGGTGAAGAAGAGTGGAGAGAGGGAAAGAGAAGAGCATAGGAAGGTGGGGAAGTTGGGTACTAGTTGTTGGGCATGGGCAGGTCCAGGAATTGTAGAGGTAGTTTTTTTGTGGAAGTATGAATTTTTTGCAGTTTTCTATACTAATAATATTATCTGATAGGTTGTTCCAAAGTTTAGCTATGGCATAGGAGTACAGACTCTCACCGGCTCTTTTGCGGGGTTTGTGTACATGTATAAGTTGTCTATTGCCAGATCTGAGTTTTCTGGTGGGAATATAAGCTTGCAGGGTAGATTTTAGGGCTGAACAGTTGTCAGGAAGATAAATTAGTTTTTGTACAACTGAGAGTTGTAAATAATCAAGATGGTGGGGGAATTCTAGCCAGCTGAATAACAGGACTGGAGTTTGGTTTTGAGAGAGGCGTGAGAATTTGTAAAAAAAATGGGAGCACTGCAGAGTAAAGAGGGATCAGGTAGGTATTAGCTAGTACTTTTTTGGTATCTGGGTTCATAAAGTTCTTATGTCTATATAATGTTCCTAGTTTAACATGAGTTTTTAAATGGCATTCAGTATGTGTTGATCGAATGTGAGTTTGTTGTCTATGGTGATACCCAATAGTTTTGCACCCGTTACGATTTCAATTTCAGTTTTGTTATTGGAGTAGATTTTAAAATCAGATGTGCTAGTTTTGCTAGAAAAATGTAAAAGTTTAGTTTTGTTAGGATTTAGCAATAATTGTGCACTGGTTGGCCATGATTCTGCTGCGGTGAATGCTGTCTGTATTTTTTGCAGCAGCTCGGACATAATGCTTGAGAAGGATATGATTGTTGAATTGCCAGCATGTGGATTAGTGTGCTGTGATGGCAGGCTGTGTGTAGGTTGTTTATGAATATATTGAAGAGGAGGATTCTTAGAATGGAGCCCTGTGGGAGAGTGGTTCTGTTAGTTTGGTTTTGAGATAGGCAGTCCTGCCACTTTACGCATTGTCTATTGGATAAGTAGCTGCTAACCATTGTTTAGAGGGTGATGTACAGCCTAGTGCTGATAGCCTCTAAAGTAATTTGTTATGTGAGTAGCTAAGAAGAAGAAAGAAGAGAATTATGCTACTATATGTTTTAGATGTGAGGTATGTCAGGTGGGCTCTGATTTGCATAACTTTATATACCAGGTAGATTTTGCTGTGGAATTAAAAGGGTGGGAGTGGTTACTGAGTACAGGAAGGTAGCAAGCCTTCTTGCCAGTATATTTGCATAATTCTTATGCTTTGATTATTTAGGCATTTGAGCCTGATTTTGGATGGATTAGGCAAGGTGATAGTGTTGTGATGAACATCGGTAGTAGGTAATTATAAAGAGCTTGAAGAAGATATAATAATAGGTAGGGAGCTACTACAGAAGGCATGCTTCTTATATTAGGAGGGGTGGTACAAAACATGTATATGCTTAAATGTTTTGTTCGCTAGAGGCCGATAAAACAGGCTGTATGGTTTTGCAAGGTTGTGATTATTTAATTTTATTTTACTGGACTTTGTGTTTTAGTTCTTACGAAAGAAAATAAATATGTTTATTGCCTTGACTGAATGTAGATATGGTTTGGGAATATTTAATACATTAAACATTTTATGCCACAGATAATTTTATTTTATCTCCCTCCAGCCTTATATTTGTTGTCCTAGATGTACTGTTTCTTTAAATAAAACAAAAGTATATTTAATTGTGTTCATTGAAGTGGCTGTGTTATGTATAAAAGAGATGTTTGAATTGTTAGATAGCTTTTTTGTTCCCTTGGATGGAATGAGTGCAGAGGCTCCTCAAGGGAACAATAACATGTTTTTCTTTCAGCAGTAAAAGTTGAGTACTGGCAATTATTTTTACAAAAAAATATTGCGACTGGAATGAATATGTACTTCTTTAGAAACTAAGGATCTTGCAGAATATGTTTTAGTGCAGAAATAACCGGTGTACAATTTTGTTGACAGTACTTTAATCTGAATGTCATCATGAGACAGGCAGTCCTTTAGAATGAAGTGTTAAAATGCTGTGATTAGAGCTAAGAACATGACCAGTGGAGAGAATAAACTAAAATGCATTCCACTGAGGGTGACAATGGTGGATGTTCGGGAATAGGAGAGCAAACTATCTTTCTCTGAAGCAGTCAGTCACTTCAAATGGGCAGCAACAGAATAAGCTGAATGGGTAAGTATTCAGTCAGTTATTTGTTTAATCAACAAACTCAGAGAAGAAAGATCAGGGAGATATTTTCTCCCATCCTTGTGTCTCGTTGAGTCAGTTAGAAGAGTTTCATAATACCACAGTCTGTCATAATACCACTGAGGTAAGCAAATGGCAATTCATTTTAATAAAAACAGAGAAGGAAAAAATCAACATGATATCAGATTTATCTCCTTATATCCTTTCTTTAACTATCATAAGCCATAGCCAAACCAGTTGTGGCAATAAATAAAAACAATAAAGTCATTCTTTATTTAAATAAAACCTCCAGTGAAACTTTATCTGCAGTACTGTGTCCACTTTTGATGTCTGCCTGTATAGACAAGGGGAGGTTAAGCTTATATTGCTTAACATGAATGTACCAAAAGAGTTAGGAGAATGGAGGTGGCAAAATATGTACAATGACAACAGGGAATTGTCGTGTATACAGTATAAGAGAGAAGGGCATGGGGGTTATGATTTCAGCATCCTATATTATTAATGAGGAGGAGGAGAAGGAGAAGACAGCTGAAAAGTGGGTAATTCAGAAATCAGCTTGCATCTTGAAAAAACATTTGGCCAGGTAAATCTGGCATATCAATTCATAACTTTGAAACATTTTTGTTTTCCAGAAAAAATGTCTAGACCTATTAAAACATTCTTCTCTGATATCATGCAGTAGAATATCTATAGTGGTTGAGCTGGATAGGACATCACCCTGTAGAGATACCAAAGCACAAGCCCTAATACAAGTATAACCCATTACTTCTACTTTATTCCCAATACAAATTAATAGGCATGTTGAACAGTCTCAGTTGCAGAAAAGAGAATCTTCCTTTTTTCAGGTGCCTATATAGCTTGCAATCCTGATATACATAAATTACATGAAAAACATAAAATCATTGTCATGAACAACACTATACAGGTCAGACAATAATTGTGTCTCAGCATAACAGTATCAAATAACACCTGAGACATTCCCAAGACCTCATCCCTGATACATTGCCAAGATATAGTTTCTAAGCATATCCCAACATGTGGTGGCCTGGTGACTTTAAATGCTGTCTTACAGCATTCCTATGAGGTGTGCCTCCACTTAGCTGTCTCATTACTTGTGTACAGCACCTTCTTGCTTTCCCCGAGTATTTCATCCTTGTTACAAAATGCGTATCCATCCATTCATCCTCTACCCCTTTTTCCATTTTTGCACATGGGGTCAGGGTGTCACTTCAACAGTGACAATCATCTTGAGCCAAGGTTTACATCACTGGGTGGCTAGCCCTGCCACGGTAGTTCATCTGTACAACTCACTCACAAACACACTTGCACCTACAGGCAATTTTCAGTGTCCAGTCCACCAACTGCATGTCTTTGGAATGTGGGAGGAAACCCACGCGACCACAGGGATGACATGCAGACTCAGCACAGAAGGCATCTCAGCCAAGAACTGAACCGGAGAACCTCTTTCTGTAAAGCGACAATGCTAACCGCTGCACCACCATGGCCACCCTACAAAATGCACGTCTCCCACTAAAAATACTTTACTTACATTATTTGCACAAGTAAGAAACACTACAGCAAAAGCAGTGTAAGAGAAACGTAGAACCTACCTTAAACAGTTAGTACTGCTACTTTTGTACTTCTCAGTCTGCTTCACACAGGTATAGCTGATTTCCACTCACTGCTTTGTGTCCTCTTCTATACTGTGAGGATCCTATGAGCAACTGTTGGCATTTATATCCTGCAGGTTTGGGTCTCTGAGGATGATGATTATGTAAATGAGGGCTCAACTCATGAGAATGATTCTGAATCGCTCATTTAACTTGTAGTTGCTAGAGCAGAATCGTGCATACAGGCTTACATGGTGTCATACATGAGCAGTTGTGGAGCTCATTGAGCATGCACAGGTGGGTTAATGCCAGAAAGAGGGTTGTTGCATTTTGTGCTATATGCCTGCATACTGTGGAGGGGCTAAAGAGCAATGCTGAAAAGTGGTTTCACACCTCAGTGCACCATATCACAGTCTCTGCTACTAAGTTCCTGTACATTGTGCAGCATTTCTCAGAATGTGAAACAGGCATGACTGCTACTCTTTGGTAAGAGATCAGAGCCACCACTATCTCCTTTAGTGCTCAGTGTACTTCTGCCCTTCCTCACTATAACATGAGGAGCAAAAAAAAAAAGTCTTCTTGGAACTGTAGCAAAACTGCTTGTTACATTGTTAGATACATAAAGAGTGGCTTGCTATAGTTAGAACTCCACACATAAGGCACTTAAGCTCTTCAAACTTGACCAGAAATACAACACCTGTATTCATTTGTGAATGCAAGTACTGTAGTACCACCCTATCAGCAACTGATGCATTTGCCACCTAACAGTGTGCCCAGGGCACCTGCCCTGCCTACTTCATCCAGCCTTATTTGCACTTCAGACTCTGGCTTCCAACAGCAGTGCTTCATGCAGGGTGCCACAGTGGTACTGTAAGGAGTCTAAGATCTTCCTATTTTTGTTTTTATTTTGCTACACAGACACTACTGGGAGTTCCTGTTTGGAGACTCCTGTGAGGTTGCCCAGTATAAGGTGCATGCCTGGCACTGTCTCACCAGGGCTGTTATTAATGCCACAGGCATACCTTGCTCTGAAGAGGAGTTCAGCCAACCCTATAATGACCTGGGGAAGCTACAGCCAGACATTCTTAGTCGATGGGAAGAAGATGCCAGAGTGAGGGTGCCTGAGATGTATTGCTAATATAACATTTGATTCTCTAACTTTTTTATCTGTCCTAGAAATATAAGATGTACATTAATTATTTCTCTGATTTATTTACAGTTCAAAAGGCTATTGAAGAGCATAGTCTCCTTTAGCAGGGATGAGTAGACCTGGCTTTTAGAGTGTAATTAAAACTGTATTTATTCCTTGCTCAGTACTTTTGAAATGTGTTAACTTCTCATAACAATACCTATGTATCAGACATGTTACCTACAGGAAATGTTTCATGCCTTTCCTTGGTTACTGGCCTGTAATGTATGTTAGGCATGTTTATGTAGTCCAGTAATATGTGTGCTGTCGCCAGGTGGGTTTATGATTTTGCTCATAAGTCATGGCTGTGTTATACAATACACTGTAAAAGGCACTGGGACATATAACCACATAATGACATGATTGCAATACATCATAGGTATAGTACAAGTAGTGCACCAGACGGTCATAGGAAGTTCATTTAGAATACCCTTCATTATTTTATCTGATCAGTACAGTTATATGGCACATGTCTGCATATACTCGGCATTAGTCAGCTGTGCATCTCACATGGATTTTTCTAATGTTATTGATGGTGCAGTTGTAGCATATTGTCGGGTTTATATTGCTAATTGTATTGCATTTCATTTGATGTCTCTGTTTTTCTCTCCTCTGTCTTTGTCCCTATCCTTTTTTTTTCATTTATTTAATCTGTTTGTTATGCTGCTTCTCTCCTTTTATTTTACATTTCTGTACAGCAGCTGCCATGACAGTGCCAGTGGTGGCACCATGTATTACCGTCCCCAGTGAAAGGACACCTCTGGTAACACCTGGGCCTGTGCCAGCTGGGGCAACCTCCACATTGTTTTCCCCAGTGGAAGCTGAAAGACCCACCTCCACTGCCCTTCACCAACCAGGTGTTGTGTTTTTCTGCCAGTGACTCTGCCAGGGGTAAGAGATATGTCAACCACAGGCAACTGGGAAAAGTGATGGGGGAGCCGGTGTACCAGCATGTTGAAGTTGGCATCAGCCACAAGGAAAGACTCCTCTTCTAATTGCAGAGTCACATCCCTATCCACCACTGGCAGCTCCATCTGAGCTGGGACCCAGTGGTGAAAGAACCCAAGGTGGTGTGTGTGACTTCCCACTGGGTTTGCCCAGGCAGGCCAATACAGGGGACCATTTTGTTATCCCCCATCCTAGTATTGTCTTATCTTTCCCACTGTGTTTCCCTTTCCTTAGCATGTCTGCACTTCTCCTGTCAGTCTTGGCTGTGTTATGTGTTTATGCATTTGCCCCTGCTAGCTACCCTCACCCTCTTACCATTCCTTCACCATCCCTTGCGCCTGTCACACATAAACATGCTACCTTTCCCTCTCCATTTCTATTTATTCCTTACCTGCTTCCCTTATGTGTTTCTGTCTGCTTTCTTTCCCTTTTTTCTTCTGCCCCATACTCCCATTTCAAACTCTTCATCTGCTCAAATGTGCAGTAGGCCCTTTAAGAGCAGTAGTTACTTTTCTTGCCTTACTTCTTATCTGCACATGTGAATGAGCTGATGCACATGCAAGCTGCTGTATATTTGGCAGTTGTGTTGTTCGCATTTCACATCTTTGGTCACCTCTCCCTCTCAGCAGGCCCTGCTGAGGTGGGATTGGTAATTAGTTGCTGCTTGGGGTCTGCTTTTTCACATTGTTAATCTATAATGAGCTCTAAGTCATATCTTGCCTAAAAGGTAAACTGCAACTGATTCACCACAATCATGGTGAACATGTTTCTGAATCCCAGGACACATAATTAATTCCAAAAAAAAAATTAGTAGTTGAATGTAATACTCACATCATTCTTACTGCAGCCAAATAAGCCAAAAATAGCTTTTAACCATCACATCAGAACACGCAAAGAAGGAGAAATTGATCTACCAGATATTAAAATGTATTCATCAGCTTCAATATTTAAAATATTTAATGGAGAGATTTTCTTATTATGCAAAATGGTAAGAAATTCATGAAAATATCTATGAGAACTCACTATGGAAAATTCCTTCCTATTCTTGTTTAATGCTTGTTCTTTTTTGAATAATAAAATGTGGAGGCTGAATAATTATATATATTTTCATACAACTAAACCACAAATTCAAATTACACAGTTTTTTAAAGTTGTTTAAAAATTTTATGTATTGACATCATCATCAGGGGAGTCCACTGGATGTTTTGCAAGGGGGTGCGAACCCAGAGCCCCACCCATGCAGTCATTCCAGTGTCCCATTAATTGGCTATTTCTCCCCAGTTGCTTTAAACACTGTTCAAAACTCTCAGCGTGCATACTGTTTTATGCTTTACTTCTACAATGATTACAGATATTTTGATTGAATTTACAACTTTTATTTCAAATTCTGTATCACAAACACTGATAGACATTTGCTAAACAATGCAAACAGACTCAGCATTAAAACTCCTGTACCTTTGAAACTCACATTCACTGAAATAGCATTGAAACCCACATCCAAAGAAAATGCATCTGGCCAGTGGCAGGTTAAGTTTACCTTTGGGCTATTTTCAAATCATAGACCCCTTGCACACATTTTTAGGACCATGCAAAAGTTATTTGGTTCACCTTCCTGACTGTATTAATTATAATAATAATTGAAGTATATCCATTGTATAATACAGCACCACTCTTTAGTGTTTAAATTTATAGTTTTGAACATTTTTCCAGTAAGCAATGAAACAAAACATATGAACAAGTAATGACAAACTGCCCAATTCAGAACATTTCAACTACAAAAGGCCACTCAAACTTCTGCCATTACAATACACCAATATCAGTCAATATGCACAATCTCTGCAGAATTAAAAGTCATCTGACTAATTCCACATTAAAGATATCTGAAACTAATGAAGAGGTTGTTGCTAGAAAACAACTTTATATTTCAGTGTTTCATTTACAAATTCAGTGTCTGCTGCCCTTAAAGAATAAATTGCCTATGTTACATTAAAAATAGTAAGCTGGTATATTGCAAAAGGGAATGAGTGGCAAGCTGAAAAAAAGGCTCATAGTTGCTAGGTATCTCATCCAAAGGAGGACACACTCAGGACTGCTGCACCCTACACCCATAAATATACATGCTGTGGGAGTAGAACCTACAGCCCTCTACATCAGGATGCAAGGATGCTACCCACTGTACTACTAATACTGCTTTAAAATCCTATACCACAATAGTGATACCATTTGCTAATAAAAAATAAATCCAAGGTGGAAAACCAAACCAAGACAGACTGCTGCTCAGAAAGTCTAATTCTTTAATACGAAACCATGAAAAACAATGAAAACACAAGCGCTTTCGCTCGGTCTGTGCCGAGCTTTATAAAGTGAACATCCAAAGTGCTACAAGGCTTTATATACACTGAAGTTAATTATTAATTAATCAATTAAAAAATTAATCAATTAAAAAATTAAAGCTTAAAAATGCTGGAGTTGATAAATTGTTAAAAATGCTTCTTTGTTAAAAGTTAAACCTGGTGCATTATAATAAACGTATACAGTAAATATTAAAACTGAAATGTAAAATAATTGAAAGAAACTGTAGGCAGTGCATTTAGCAATAAATTAAAATAAATCATTTATCATATTTCACTTGAAGATTTTTTATCAGCAATGAATGAGCTTCTCATAATCGAGCCTTTCTTAGCCTGAGGACACTGTTTATGTTGATGTTGTCATTTAATCCAGGGTGTCTGCCTGCATCTAGTTTAAGTTGCCATATAAGTTCCTTGTATTCGAGGGTCATCTCCCAGTCACCTCCCCTAGCATCCGGGGTAACTTGCTCCAACACTATAAATTTAAGATCTATCCCAGGGCAAGTGAGTGAATGCTTATAGAATGCGTTAGACTCCCTTTGTTTACTTAGATCGTAAAAATGTTCATAGAGTCTTTTCCTAAATGGCCTCTCAGTTTTGCCAACATAGAAGCTTGAGCAGGTGGTGCAAAAACCTAGGTAGACAACCCCTTTACTCCCACAGGTGTAGTGATGATATGATTTGATGTTAAAATTCCTGGAGGGAATGTAAAGTGTTGGAGCATTAATAATGGCATGGCATTGATTACAGGACCCACATTTGAAAGTGCCTAGTCGTGTGTTAGAGTTATTAGCCTGGAAATTAGGTTTTCTTTCAAATAGTTCCTTGAAATTAATGTCCCTCTTTCTTACAAATTTAGGGTGTGGTGGGAGGGCATCTTTGAATTCTTCATGAAAGGTCAGTACAGGCCAGTGCCTCCTGATGATCTCCTCAATATCAGCGGAGTTGCCGGAATAGGTATAGATAAAACTATTCCGGAAAGTGTCAGATATCGCTGTTGTGTTAGTTGTGACAGAAGGTTGCCCTGTACCAAGAAGTGGTGGAAATGTTGTTTCTCTGTTATCAATCACTTCCTTAGCTAAGGAGGTGATAAGGGAGAGAGGGTATCCCCTGTCTACAAACATGGACTGCAAAAAATGTATTTCATCCAAAAAATCAACAGTGGAGCTGCACATCCTAGAGGCTCTAATGAACTGGCCCTTAACAATGTCTTTTTCTGATAAAATGGGTGTGCACTTTGAAAATGCAGAAAAGAATTAGAAAAAGTAGGTTTCCTGTAAAGTTTAGAAAGGAATGTTGAATTGTTATAATCTTTATATAAAGTCACGTCAAGATAGTGAAGTTCGTGCTTGTTAATGTTGTGAGTGAACACCAAGAAGGGGGTAGTGGAATTGATATAACTAAAAAAATCCTCAAACTGATTGAGGGTCCCATTCCATAAAATACAGATGTTGTCTAGGTATCTTCTATAATGAGTTAAATATTGAACCCAAGTAGAAGAAAAAATGAACATACGTTCCCATCTGTGCAAAACAGCTTTGGCATAAAAAGGAGCGCATGAGGCACCCATGGCCACTCCTTTCCTTTGTCTAAAAAGCTCACCATTAAACAATATAAAATTGTTCTGTAATAAAATTTCCAAATACCATTTGCTAAACAAAACAGTTGCACATTTTAAGCAACTTAACATGAGCAGCATAAACTTCTCTTCCCCCGAAACTCAAAATTCCTTGAAAATGCACTTGAAAATAAATTCCATCTGTTAACTCTAAATAGGGCATTTCACACTCTCTCTCTCTCTCTCTCTCTCTCACACACACACACACACACACACACACACACACACACACACACACACACACACACACACACACACACACCATACCTCTCACTGTCTTAGCACAAGAAATCTGGACAAAGCCTGTTATAATGCTGGGGACAAAGGCCCATCTCCCTACCTCCTTAGAAAGTGGATAGAACAGCACAAGGTTTACATTAGTATGCATTTTCTGAGAATATGAAGTCTAAAACTCAAATGTCTGCCATTATTTACTGACTTCAGTCCTCAATGATTTTCCAGAAAAAAACACAATTTTATGAGAAACAAACTGAAAATATGAGGCAAAAATCTGGATAATTGCAAGGTATGACCCCCACCCACACTCCTACTCCCCTCTTTCTTACAGACAAACACACACACCCCTACCTCCCTCTTACAAACACACATACACACCTACCTACTTCTTACACACACACACACACACACACACACACACACACACACACACACACACACACACACACACACACACACACACACACACCTACCTTTACCTATCTACTTCTTACATAAATGCATACAAACCCCTACCTACCTACCTCTTACATCCACACACACCTACCTATTTCTCACACACACCTCTTAAACACAAACACACACATGCACACACCTACCTCTCACTTGTACCTTTGTCCGCAGTCCAGACATCTTCTGGAATTCAAATTCCCCACGGGCACAGAAGATGAAGGTGTAAACCATCAGTTGCACAGACGCAGAAGTGTCTGTGTGACTGGACACAAAGAGTGTTCTTAAAGAAGAACACCCTTAGAAAAAAAAACTTTTTTTTTTAATTAAAAAAAAATTAATCTCCTGGTCAGCCGGTTCCAGAGGGGTGCAAGTGCACCCCCTTGCACCTGCCTGTGGGCACCCTTGGACATCATTCATTAAAACGTGGTTATTTTCTATTTTTCATTTTTCTTACAACAGATGCACTTAGTTTCATTGAAGGTTCTGATCTAAGATGAATAAGTACAAAAAAATATATATATACATATATATATATATATATATATATATATATATATATATATATATGTCTTTCGGCTTTTTCCCCCGGTTAGGGTTCGCCACAGCAGAACTCTGGTCCGCTAATGATTGGCAGTAGATTTTTACGTGCTGGCTTGCCGGGCCTAACGGACAACCTTCAACGAAGGAAGGCCCATTCACCCATGTCACCACACAGAAGACGCTCTAACTGAGAATCGAACGGGCAACGTCTAACTGTGAGGCGACAACGCTACCGCAGCACCACCACCACAGTATACACACACACACATATATATATATATATATATATATATATATATATATATATATATATATATATAGTTCCACTTTAGAATCTTGAATTGCTGAAAACTCGAACTTCACATGACCGAGCCCAGAAGATCAAGTTTCAGAAACTCAAAATTCTAAAGTGTATGTAAAAAAAGAAAGAACATTTCTGTACAATGTTTTTGCAGGGGGGCAAGCCCCTACTTAAAAATACCAACTTTGAAATCACACTAAAAAGGGAAATCTCCCATGCTGTGCTGTATGCAAAAGCGCACAAGAGGATTTCCATTCCTCTGCTATAGTGCAATCACGGAGTTGATATATTTAAGTAGAAAGGGTACAGGGGGACTTGGCCCCCTGCAAAACCGTTAAAAAGTATGTTGTCTTCTTCCTTTATTCCTCCCCTTCACAATGTTGATTTTCTGAAAATTCAGTCTTCTAGGCTCAGCCATCTGAATTTCGAGTTTTCAATAATTCGGCATTGTGAAGGGGAACTATATATTTTTTTTTTTTTTTGGGTATGGGTCTAATTGTTTAAAGGGATCTACAGTTTTTCTCTGCAGACAAGTTTATGCACAAATTTGATTTAGACATCAATGACTGGCTATTAGTTCAATTTAGTAAACAGTTCATGTCCTTAAAGTGATTTTATGGCATTCATACTTACTTCAGAGGATCTGAGGAGTTGAATCCTACAAAGTATTTACCTGTCTGTTACTGCTTACATTTTAGAAGGGTATTTTAATAAAAAGCTCCATAAACTTTTATTAAAACCATGGCCTTAAAAATTTGGGCTATCCTAAGGTGATGTCACATTAAGGCTAGTGTGAGGTGCTTCCTTATGCTTTAATGGACATATCATTGAGAATGTGTGATGCTGTAACTACTAATGTCTGTGGATGCACAAGATATGTTCCTTACACTGATGCCATGGAGGTTAAAATTCATTGTTTACATTCTGTGGCCTCAGGGTATGGAAAAATTACAATTTTAAAAGTTTTTTTTTCAGATTAAAGCTCAGAAATGTTAAGCCGATAGGGAGAAGTGCTAGATTAACATTTTATGAATCACTTCAGTGGTGCACAGTTAAGATTATTTTCATCAGCAAATCATTTTAAAAATAAACCTGATGACAGAATAAGAAAATGCAATATATCCATCTTAATTATTTTATTTTAACTCAGTCAAAGCAGATAAAATAAATTCTAAGTCTCCATTATCCAAACGGTATATACTAATTTAGTTTACAAAGCAAAGATAAATAATTCTTAATGGGAATTTGTGATTCAGATGAAGTACTCATATTTTCAGCTAATCATAAATTATTTTAATTTCCTCAAAAATACATCCTCAATATTTTGGAGAATATTCTCTTCGAAGTTTGTTCACAAGGCTTTTCTTACTCTGTACAGAATATGGAAGATGTTTAATAAAGACAATTCCATATGCTGGGAATGTAATAATACAGCTGAACTAGACTGGCAACAAATTTTATGTAACTGCATGGCAAAAGAATTATGGTTACATTTTCAGATCATATTCGTAAACACATAAAACACTGCACAATCCTGGTGATACTGTGATATGAAGACAATGGCAAGCAGCACTACTGCAGTTTTGCTGGATAATTCCATGTGCAGATACAGCAGTCTAGGGATGTGGCTAATGTAAATTAGTCATTTACTCTGCCACAGAGCTGAACACCAGCATTGAAATAGTATGGTATTATATGATTCAGAGGCAAGCTGGACTGTGCAATTTCCAAGGAGAGCAGTTAGTTGTGATTAGGATAGTTTGACAGTTTTGACAGTGACCACCAACTGTTGTCTATGGCAGGAACTGGTTCATTATCTTTGCAACAAATAAGTACTATGATTTTGTGTGTTTGTGTGTGTGTGTGTGTATATATGTGTGTGTCTCTATATCTCTAGGTGCCTGTGTGAAACAGTGTTGTGTGTGTTGGTAGGGGTTCAGTTAATGAACGATTTCCAATTGCATTAAGTTTTTGATTCAGAGACATGCATAAAATTCTCTGACAAGCTTTTGCTCCATGTGACTTTTGCATGTCTCTGAATCACTTTTTATTGCCATGGTGCCACTAGAGCACAGCAGCAAACCACTAGTAGCACTACAGTGATAACTTCTCTGAATACCCCATCAGTCCTTTACTATTAGTACACAACCGCAAAGCACTAATAGTACTACAAAGATAATGTCTCTAAATACCCCATCAGTCTTTTAGTACTAAAGCACAGCAGCAAAGCACTAATAGCACTACAACAATAATGTCATTAAATACCCCATCAGTCTTTTACTATTAGTACACAACAACAAAGCACTAATAGAAGTACAGTGATAACTTCTCTTAATACCCCATCAGTCCTTTACTGCAAAAGACAGCAAAGCACAAACAGCACTACAAAGATAACTTCTCCAAATACCCCATCAGTCTTTTACTATTAGTACACAACAGCAAAGCACTAATAGCACTACAGTGATAACTTCTCTTAATACCCCATCAGTCTTTTATAGACAATGGGATTTGAAAATTTCATTTGTTGAACCATTTAGTGCTATTTACCACCTCAGTTTCTGGGATTACTCCTGATCTCACCTCACTGACCCCCATACTATAGGCTAGCATACCCTCCTGCTCTCCTTTGATAATCATATTGCCAAGGTGGTTAGAAAATCCTTCTATGTGGCCCACCTAATCACAAAAGGGTTTGCATCTAGAACAAAAGACCCATCAGACCCATCATAGAGTACAACACCCCATTTGGGATGTACCTTACAAGACACCTGCAACAGCTGGAAAGACCACAGAAGTACCTCAAACAGATGCCCAATGCAGCCCGACTGAAGAAACTCCAGCTGTACTCGGTTGCATACCGCTTACTCAGAGGTAATCTCTCCCTGACATACAAGGCCATGTCCATCCCAGAATTGATGGACATGCACCACCTAAAAAAAAACAAATCCCCAAGAGCCACACGCTCTAGGGATCTAAACCTCACCACAATGATAAATAGGACATGCTGGATGGATAGATTCCTGTTCCAGAGACTCCCCATGCTTTGGAACAGGATTCCAATCTACATTAGGCAGCGCCCCTCATTAACACTCTTCAAGAGAAACCCTGACAAGTGGATGGAAAACAGAAAATTCACCTCGGGGATCACTGCATTGGCTCTGCTGGAAAGAGGCACAGGGAACTAATGGCTCTGCTGGACCAAGGCACAGGGAACTAATCTAAGGGGTGGCAAAAGCCAACACATTCTGGCTATGCTTATAGATGCCCTCGGGCAGCTAGCCTAGTACTTACCTATGAACCTATGAACCTATATATCTATGTAGATTGATTGTTTCAGGACCTTCCACTTACCTCGTCCTGCTGGGCAGACACTCTATTTCCAACTTGCATATACAGTAGTCCTTTCTCCCTTACCGCTGCATTGCCTGCTTATTTCCTCTCTAAACTACTAGAATACCTTTGCATTGTGGTTTTCTTTCCTCTTTTTAGTAGCACTATTTTGCTGGAACGCTGTGCCGGTCTACCTTCCACCATTCACCAGAGTTGTCTGCTTTGTGGATGGCACCACATTTAAGTCCTGCCGTACAAACCAACAAAAAGAAAAGGCTCCCCAACAGCTTTGTACAAGAAATGGAACCCTCCCTTTAAATAACGTATGTGAAGATTTACCTTGGCAAACATTATGGACCTAGTCCTATCACTTTTTAACTGCTATTGTTAATTGTGCCGACTAAAAGATTTATACTGCTGTCCTTATACTTGTTTTTAGTGTCCTGGACCATACCAGGGCTAGCACACTTGCTAAGGCATCCTGGAGAGCATTCGTCTCCCTATCTTTCTCTCTCAGTCCTAGCAATTTTTCTCACACTGCCCACTAGAAGGCACTATACCCTAATGCAAAACAACTCACCTAACTGGCCCACCTAAGCTACCCCTTGAGACGCCTCTATACTATTCCAACTCCAGTATTTTACAGTGAAATACCTACTTTTTCCCACTAAGCCCCTGCCGTGTTAACTGAATATTTGGACCTCAGAGCCTCAACTCTCTGCTTCCACGCTCCCAGTATCACCTCAATGACCCCCATACTATAGGCTAGCATGCCCTCCTGCATATATCTATGTAGAATGATTGTTTCCTGGACCTTCCACTTACCTTGTCCTGCTGGGCAGCCACTGCAGTAGCATCTGTTCCATCCCACACCTTCCCGCACCGCTCTAGTACCCCTCCCCCTCCCAGGAAGTTTCAAATAGACCACAAACTCATGTGGTGCCATTTTCAAACTAGGTAACTGCATTTCCCTTGCCTCGGACACTCTTCTGCCCACAGCGCATGTGCTTGCTGGTAAGAATTTACTCATTTATTTCCTAATCACTGCTGACTAATGTATTAGTTTTCGTTACAAATGGGTCTGTTAATGATAGATGCACTCTTGATTGCTTGATGATTTTACTTAAAAAATGCATAGCAAATTGCTTTATCCTGTGTTTTCAACCAGCCAGCGATTGTTAATTGTTGGGCCATGCTAGCTGTGTCCTCATTGCATTGTGCTAATCTCGATTGCTACCTGTTGAACTTAGAGCGAGGTCAGGTATATTAAATATCACTGTACAGACCTATAGCCAAGAAAAGGCTTTTTGTTGTTATGATATATCTACAGAGCTCACCATTTTAGTACACAAGCCTTGTTTCTACTTCTGTCTTCTCTGTTCCCATTCTGATACATTTCTCAGGCTTATAAACCTCACCACTTCTGTCTAATTCCAACCGATAGCAGCAATCCAAACTGCAGCCGCTTGTTTGTCGGTCAAGATATTTCCCTGTTCACTGCCTTCCTCCATCTTCCCTGCTCCTACTTCACTGCCTCCCTCCATCTTCTTTGCTTCTACTTTCCATGCTTTCTGCCAGTTTCTACCCCTACCACCCAAGCTAATGCTGTCCTATCCCCTTATTTCCTCCCTACTCTGCCACTCGAGTTTGTACTGCTATTTCTAGCTTGTGCTATCTCCTACACGTGAAACTGCTACTGTACTGTTTCATTAGTCTATTTCCTTGCTTTTGCACCCACTCTTCGTATTTCTCCCATGCAGCTCTAGTGTTAAGTAGTCCCTCACACACTCTATTTCCAACTTGCATATACTGTAGTCCTTTCTCCCTTACCACTACATTGCCTGCTTATTTCCTCTCTGAACTACCACAATATCTTCTCATAGTGGTTTTCTTTCCTCTTTTTAGTCTCACTATTTTGCCAGTCTACCTCCCACCATCCACCAGAGTTGTCTGCTTTGTAGAGAGCACCACATTTAAGTCCTGCAGTACAAACTGACAAAAAGAAAAGGCTCCTTAACAGCTTTAAACAAGAAACGGAACTCTCCCTTTAAATAACATATGTGAAGATTTTACCTTGGCAAACATTACGGACCTAGTCCTATCACTTTTTAACTGCTATTGTTAATTGTGCCAACTAAAAGATTTATACTACTGTCTTTATACTTGTTTTTAGTGTCCAGGACCCTACCAGGGCTAGCACACTCGCTAAGGCATCCCTGAGAGCATTTGTCTCCCTATCTTCCTCTCTCAGTCCTAGCAATTTATCTGTCACTGCCCACTAGAGGGTACTATACCCTAAGGCAAAACAACTCACATAACTGGCCACCTAAGCTACCCCTGAGATGCCTCCACACTATCCCAACTCCAGTATTTTACAGTGAAATACCTACTTTTTCCCACTAAGCCCCTGCTTTATTAACTGAATGATTGGTCCTCAGAGCCCGAACTCTCTGCTTCCACTCTCCCGCTCCCACCTCATTGACACTCATACTATAGGCTAGCATACCCACCTGCATATATCTATGTAGACTGATTGTTTCTGGATCTTCCACTTACCTTGTCCTGCTGGGCCAACCTGCTCTGTTCGTGCTTGCTCTGCTTAGACTCACTCCCCTACCCTGCCCCCAATTCCTACCTGCCCCCACTACGTGTACATTTATCTCAACCAAAACCACACCCACTATTCCAATCTACCTATCACATTTAACCACTCCCTCCCCACTCATTTTTTCCTCAAGCTCTCCACTCAACATTACACTATGACTACTCCAACACACCTTGTCCTACTGCTAACAACCACTCTTACCTCACTTAATTATCTTGCTTATCTCACATAACTTTCTCACCGCAACCATACATCCCCTACACACTCCACATCTACCATACAACCAGCCTGCACACTGCCTTTCACCACCATAACACATGAACGCTACCCACTCAACCCAACCTTGCTATTCAAACATACCATACTGCCCATCTTTCATACTCAGTAGACACCTCCAAACCCACACTCCACCAAATCTCTCCCATTCCTAAACTCATTCTCCACAATCACACTAAACCACCTCACACTCATACTCCTTTGGTTCACATTATCACTCTCAGGAGACGTTCACCCCAACTGAGGGCCCATTACCTCAGCTTCTACCCCCAACTCCCAGCACTCACACACTCACACCCATAAATCAATCTGTCTTGCCACTTTCAGTGTCCAAAGTCTAAGAAATAAAATCTCTAATCTCCACGCATGGCTTCACCATCCAGACATAACCACCATCTCAGAGACCTGGCTTAAACTCCCCTTAAAGGACACCGACATTTTCCCACATGGCTACCAAATCATTTGTAATTATAGACCCGACAAAAAAGATGGAGGTGTTGCTATAATCTTCCCTTCCACCTATATCTTAACTCCTTACACCAATCCTATCCCAAACTTTAGCCACGCTGAAATCACTACTGCTCTACTAAAACTAAGCAATCACAAATCCATATGTATAGCTGCCCTATATATACCCCCTGGTAACAACATCCCAATACTTGAAGATATCCTCTCCTGGTTTTCCACCAACATAAAAAATAAAATCTACATCCTAGGTGACACTAACATAAATTGGGCTGCAATAAATACACTAGCCCCATCTCAATCAGTCAGTCTCTTCAATTTCACCCAACTAATTAACTCCCCTACCAGACCAAGCAAACATGGGTCCTCTGGCACCATCATCAACTGGATCCTTATATCCCATCCCAAACTTATCTCAAACTCAGGAATCATTCCAGACCCCCTCAGTGACCACCTTCCAGCCTTTGCTGACCGTCACCCCTGCCATCTCCAGCAACAGCACCATTACATACAAACACACAATCTCTCCCATTTCAACCCTCTAATTTTCTCTGAATGTCTAAGACTTACTGACTAGTCCCCCCAAGAACCCTGCCCCTTGACAGTGCCACTACCTACTTCAAAGATACATTCATAACCACTCTCAACAACCATGCCCCTATAAGAACCAAGCAAATCAGAGCCAATGCCTCCCCCTGGCTGTCCAAAGAAACCAAACTTGCCATGCTACAAAGAGATAAAAACCTGGAAATGATATCAGAAAAACAAACTACCAAATTACCTATTAGAATTCAAACAACTTTGCAACTTTATAAAAAAACTTATAACCAGAGATCGTAAGTTATACTACTTCAAACTTCAACCACTCAGCCAACCCTAGAAAGTTCTGGGCCTCTATCTCCTTCCTCCTCCACCCTGGTAACAAAGAGAGCCCCTGCCCAAACCCAAACCTTACTGACCTAGACATTGCCACCCAATTTAACTCATTCTTCATAGACTGCATAGCCAAACTATTCTCCTCTTTTCCCCACCCCCCCAACATCAACTCCCCCACCACCCCCACCCCACCAACCACGCACTCCCCCCCTTAACCCATCCCACATGTACTATAAAAAAACTACTCCAACTAAAACCTAGCCAGAATGCGCCAGAATGCACCTGACAATCTCCCTACAACCTTCCTAAAACTATCTGCTAACAGTATAGCCCTTCCCATTTCCATCTTAATCAGCAGATCCAACCGAGAAGCATATGTCCCATCCATCTGGCGCCAAGCATACATCATCCCATTACACAAAGGAAGAAAAAACACAGACACCTCCAACTTCAGACCTATAGCTATTCTTTCCCCTCTTTCAAAAATCCTGGAGAAATGCGTCCATACTCAACTCATGTCATATCTTACCCAAAACAACCTTCGCACTCATACTCAATACGGCTTCCACCCTGGCCAGAGTACCATGACTGCCCTCCTGTCCTTTCTCGTAACCATAAATCAAGCTTGCAACTCTGCTAAACTCATATCTTCCCTGTTCCTTGACCCATTCAAACCTTTTGACACCATCTTCCACCCTCCACTCATATCCAGCTCTCGTCTCTCCACCTCCACCTTAGCCTGGTTTTCAAGCTACCTCTCAGAATGTCAACAAGCCATTCAATGGAAACAATAGAAATCCTCATCCTCCATCTTTCAACACATCTGCTCCAGGGTCCCACAAGGTTCTGTTCTAGGACCATTGCTCTTCAATATATTTATTAACAACTTTTACCTTGCCATCCCTGACTCATCAATCATCCAATATGCAGATGACTAAACTATTTTCTGCTCTGCTTACACCCCATCTGACCTACTTCTAAAAACTCAGTCAGCCTTCTCTAAAACTGAATCCTGGATGAAAAGTAACCATCCTGCCCTTAATGCTAATAAAACAAAACTGATAATCTTTTCCCCCTCTAGAAAATCCCTAGTAGACAAAAAATCTTTCCCAGTACTCAGTAGCAATAACATCCCAATCAAAATCATATCTAATACCAAACTCCTTGGTGTAATCATTGATGAGCATCTAAATTTTGACACCCATATTCAACCCACCATTAAAAAAACCCACCAAAACTAGGACTTCTATACAGGCACAATCGCTACCTCTCACCGTCCACCAGAAAAACCCTAGCATCTTCCTACCTTCTCCCCTCTCTTATGTATGGTGCCCCCCTGTTAAACAATCTCCAACTTGGTTTCCAATCCATGCTTGAATCATGCTATAATAAAATAAGCAAATTTCCTACCAACTCAAAAAACTCCTCCCACCACTGCCACTCTCTCCATACTCTACAGTGGCTTGAACTTCCCAATTACTTGACCTTGCTTAAACTCACTAATGCCCACAAGCTCATCCACAAACCTACTAGCTGCCCCTCTCTCTCTACCGCATTAAGCCCCTACATCCCCAACCACTCACTCAGATAAGAAAACCAAAACCTCCTCAAGATCCGCAGACCATCATGACCCCCTGGCCATCTCCTACTTTCCTACTCCATTTCTAAACTATGGAACTCCCTCCCTCCCACTCTTCGCAATACCCAGGACCACACTAAATTCAAATCTCTCTTGTTCTCCTATCTTACTACTAAATGGATATGCACACCTCACTCCCCAACTTAAATTCCCCCTTTAGCCATCAACCTCTCCACCCTCCCTGCAACAACTACTTCTATAATCACCCCACTACACCCTAATGCAACAAGCCACCTATTACACCCAATCCTCCCTCATCCTCAAACTGTTACCTTAACTAAAAAAAAAAAAAAAAAAAAAAATATATATATATATATATATATATATATATATAGTTAACTCACATAAACTTATATGTTTCTGTATCAAAAATGTCGTGTTATTGTATTCTATGGTGTATTTCTCTGTGAATTTATTATATGTTACCACATTATTTTACTGTACACTGTATATCTCATCAACTGATTGTATATTCTGAAAACAGGCTCTTCATGGCCCAGTAGACTTTCCCGGTTATCAAACTAAAATAAATAAATAAATAATGTGCTAAACTACTATAGTATGTCAAAGTGAAATTAACACAATAATGATAAAAAATAAAAGAAGCCTGTTAATTGCAGATATTTGGGCAGTTTGCTTTAATGCAAACATATGGAAATAATTCTTAAAAGATTAATATCACGCACAAGCAGGATTGTATTAATTTACATCTCCCAAATAAGTTGGTTTAATGTGATGCGAGTAGTTAATGGTAAACATATAGTTTGTAAATAGGTAGATTGTGTGATGTTAATAAAGGAGGATTATGAATAATTATTTGTTAAATATTGTTATTGTGATTAATTTCTGAATTGTATGTGGACTGAATACTAACAGAAAATGTTTACTGAAAGAGAAATTCAGTTCCATAATATTCATAGCTGAATAAATTCACAAAGCAAAACACACTTTAAATGAAAAAAAGAGTCAAATGGAGTTATGTTGCACATTGCGATAGCATGGACTGGGTTAATTGTCACTTGTCTGAGATTTGCCAGTTTGCTGAGCGTAGTGAGTGTACATAATATGGAAAAAACTTCTCTAAGTGCTAACAAATGTAAAAGTGAAAAAGGGAACAAAAGAGAGACCCAAAAATCAGAGAATGCAACAGGATGAAAGAAAAGTACAAGTTGGACAAGGAAGATGAGTGAGTGAGGTAGTTAGGGTGAAGGGTAAGGTTTAATTTAAGGAGCTTTGACTGAAGATCTGTGGTCTGCAGCAGAGTGGGGGAGCTTTTTGAGAGAATGTGGACACTGGAGATGACATGGTTGGTTAGGTTTAAAAAGGCAGTGAGGGTTCAGACTAGAGGTGGAAACATGAGGCCAGGAGACAAGTTTGGTGGATAAAGATAGAACAACAGTCAGAAGGCAAGACATGGGTAGAGGCTGTTGGATGAGTGCAAATAAGTGGAAGAGTAGGCAGTGAGGAGAAAATAGTAAGTGAGAGAGTCAACCGGGGGGGATGACAAGGTGAAAGAAGTCATCCCATGATTGGAGGAACTCCATGGTCAACCTCAATAAGAAGCTAGGATCCCTCATAAAATCATCCAAATCTAGTTGCGAAAACAAAATTGCCACTGATTCTAATGACAACCACAAAGCATTCCATAGCTATGTCAAGAATCTCAATGGCAACACTCAGATCTGCTCTGAGTTACAGCACAATGGTACCAAATATACAGAACCAACTGATATTGCCAACATCCTGGCAGATAGGTTCAGTGTTAACTTTACCCCTTTCTCATCCTCTAAAGGGCCCATCTCTATACTGGAAGAATGCAAAGTTCCTGTAATCACGGCTGCACAGGTCAAAAACACACTCTCCAAAGCCAAGAACACAGCATCCATGGGATATGACAACATCTCAGGCTGTGTTCTACACAAACTACAGAACAAACTGGCACCTCACCTAAGTACCATGCTCAATTATAGCCTCACCTCAGGCTTTGTGCCCACTGAATGGCGCTCAGCAACGGTTATCCTACTCCACAAAGGGAGAGCCACCACAGACCCTGGGAACTACCGCGCCATCAGCCTGATGAGCCTGGTCTGCAAGGCTATGGAACGTATATCATGGAACTTATAAACAATGACATTGGTAATCTCCAAACTCTGGACCCTACCCAGTTCAGTTTTGTAAAAGGCAGATCATGTCTCCTAAACCTGATAGACTTCTTTGAAGTGGTCACCAAAGCTGTAGATGAGGTTAAGGTGGTTCACACAGCCTATCTCGATCTTGCCAAGGCTTTCAACACCATCCCCCACTCTGGAATTATAGATAAGCTCACTAAACTAGGTATAAATCCCTATGTCACAAGATGGGTTGCCAACTGGCTCACTGACAGAACCCACACTGTGAAAGTAGCAGACTCTAAATCCAACTTCAGGCCAGTGACAAGTGGAGTACCACAGGATTCAGTCCTGGGTCCTCTCCTGTTTGGTATCTACTTCTCTGAAGTACAGGCTAACACAGAAGGTCTTTGGCTAACAAAGTTCGCAGATGTCTGCAAACTAGGAACCATAATCAAATCTCCTAACGATGTGGACATCCTACAAAAGGGCCTCACTGAGACAGATGCCTGGTGTCAAATCCATGGCCTCAAGCTCAATGCCAAAAAGTGCATTGTCATCCCTTTTGGTAAAAACTCTGTACCCATGAAAGTGTAATAAGAGACCTTGGGACACAGGTGGACAGTAGTCTCTCCTTTGATAATCACATCGCCACAGTAGTCAGGAAATCCTTCTACGTGGCACACCTCATCACAAAAGGTTTCTCATCCAGGAAAAAAGAGGTCATTGTTCCCCTCTACTCATCACTCAGACCCATTATAGAGTACAATGCCCCTTTTAGTATGTACCTCACAAGACATCTACAACAACTGGAAAGGCCGCAGACATACCTCAGAAAGAGGATTACTGCCCTCAAGCAGATGCCCTACACATACCATCTCAAAAAACTCCAGCTTTACTCTGTCACATATCACCTACTCAGAGGTGATCTCTGCCTAACATACAAAGCTATGTCAAACCCAGAGCTGTTGGACATGCTCCACTTAAAGAAATCTCAATCCCTCCGAGCTACATGGTCTAGGGACCTAAACCTTGTCACCACAATAAACAGAACATGCCGGAGGGATAGATTCCTGTCCCAGAGACTTCCCATACTCCGGAACAAACTACCTATATATATCAAACAAGGCTCCTCATTAGCACTCTTCAAGAAAAATCTTGATGATTGGATGGGAGATAGAAAATTCACCCTGGGGATCACTTCTGTGGCTCTGCTTAACAGGGGCACAGGAAAATAATTTTCTTGGGTGGCAAAAGCCAGGCTACCATTTGGCTAGGCTTATATAGGCCCTAGGGCCAATAGCCTAGTACCTACCTATGAATCTATGAACTAAAGGATAGAAACAGACAGCACTGACATGTACTGAAGAAAAGGCAGATCCAGAGGTTGCCACTCAGCAGATGAGAGCCAGAAGAAAATGGACAGTTAGGGACATTCAGCAAGCTAGAGGGACAGAGACTGAAGAGAATATGAAAGTGGTGCCCATTATGGGGATACAGCAGGATTAGCAGACACAGGTGGAGAAGATGGATGAGTAGTAGTCTGTGCAAAAGTAGCATCAAATGCAAGGCCGAGGAGGAGGAACATCAACCCATGAAGAAGGTGAGGTAGCAAGCAGGATTAGAACCTAGATTAAGTGTCATCATGAAGGCTAAAGTAGGGGAAGTAGCATGCTGATAGATCTGTGCTGTATATCAGCCTCCATGGATGTCTAGGGGGAATGATGGGAAAATGGAAAATAATAAAAGACAGGGGGTAGGAGAAGAGGGTTATATTTAAAGGGGGTTGTGACAGGATCAGACCGAGAAACTGGTATCCAGTATAGAGAGGACGTTGGGGGTTATTGAGGTATTACAATCTAAAGAGTTCAGCTAGCTGATGTACAACTATGTCAGGAAAAGTTAGAATTCTGGATGTGGTCCTAACCAAGCTAGAAGGAGTCAGGAATGTCCAGGTAATGAGGATGCCGATAGCCATCAGTGATCATGCCTTTTTGAGATTATAGTAAGAACACAAATCAAGCATTGTTATGGGTAATTTATGCAAATATATGAGTGAGAAACTTACTTTTGCATACAGTAGGATTGCTAGGTTTGCTGAAAACATCTCCTAGGCCAGCCATAACTGTAATGCCCTTGAAAATGATAAATAGAACATTATTTGACTAACATTTATTTGCTTTTAAACTGCATTATGGAAATGAATGTTCTCATCTGTCAAAAGATATTATGGCTTTATTGAAGAAGAATTAATCACACTAACATCTAATATAATTTAATTTTGTTTATTGTTGATATACTATATAAAACAGTTGGAAATGTCATGTTAGATTGAATCTACAGGATGTTTTTGTAAATACTTTAGTTATACATTTTATTATTTTATTTATAAATTATATGACATATTTATGTTATAACCTTTATTTATCAAAATTCAGATGATTATCTATGATTGTTTATAAATTTGTCTTAATCAAAAACAATAAAGATTGTTTTTAAAGAAAAAAAAGATATTATGGCAAAGGGTCAGCAGGGAGCTGACATCTCCTTATCAAAAATTCTTTTACATTACCAAACTGCATATAAAATTTACTGATAAAGCACAAAGTATATTACCCCTTTTCAACTAGAAAAAGCTTCCTCTTCACCTTAGGGCACTGGAAAATCAATGTGAATTCAGTCATTCAGCACTATATGTACTTCAGACTAAGGATTGTTTTTTTTCCTTTTTCTGCTAACATCAACCTGATGCTGCTCAGTATTTTTATGTTATGCATGGAACAATGTGATTACACTCTAAAATCAAGAAACAGCCCGGGTTGTTAAGCGCTTTTCTGACACTAGAAAGGTGCTTAACAAGCTTTTATTAAGTACCTCTAAGAACTATCAACAGTATCCAGTGTCAGTCACAACAAATAGTGGCAAAAGCTAAAACATCTTGAAAAACAATTAGATACTTAGCTGTGCCACACTTTCAAACAAAACGTATGGCAGAGTGAAGTATCTAACAGTTCTTAATTCTGTTAGTTTTTCAAGATATGTTTTGTTTCTGCCTACTGCTTGCGTAGCAGAGCTAAGTGTTTGATGGCTTTCAAAGCCATAAAACACTTCATGCTCCTACATTGTTTTCTTTGCATCTTGTACTACATGTTGCAAATAAAGTCTCTCTGATCATAACTCTCATTATATGTTCTCAACATGGATATCACGATTCATGTCTTGTGCTCAACTTTGCTCTGCTATTGAGGTGAATTTCTTAACATTCATGTCGTGAACTCATAGTAAGTTGATTATGCTCAGAAACAATTGCAATCCTCTATGCCTCATCTCTTGTAGAATTGTGTATTTTCTCTATTTAGTGGGTCTGTTTACTTTTCTTCACATCTTTAAATTGCATTCAGCAATATAAATTCTATGGACAAATGGACTTTATTTTGAAACTACAAAGAAGATTGCAAAAGATCACAAACAAACAACTTGCTCTTTGTTCTTGCCACATTATCATTAGTGAAGACATGGGAATCTTTTCTGTAGTAAATCACTTTGCTTTGTTGTATTTCTGTATTCCATCTGAGTTTATTTACTGAGTCTGTACAGTATTTCAGTTACTGTGTATATTGATGTAGCCACTGTATGCATTTCGTAGGTTCATACTAGGCTAATGACCACCAGTGTGTTTACAAGCCTAGCCATCCAACCCAACCCAGTTTTGTCTCAGAGTTCCTTGGATGCCTATATGATGACCTGTGCTAGTAAGGTGGCAGCTATGTGTATGGGGTTATGGTAGTTATGGATTAATTTAGGTACTGTTGACCTCTGTCCATCAGAGATATGAAGGCCAAGTCAGGGGTGACTTTACAATTCTCCATCCAGTGATCAAGGTTTCTTTTGAACAAAGTCAGGGATAAACTCTGCTTCATGAAGATGGGGAGCTTATTCCATAGTCCGGGATCCTTTGACACAAGTATTGGTCCCTCCAGCAGGTTCTATTTATGTTGCAGACAAAGTTCAGTCCTTGGATGTAGTGCAAGAGATCCATCAGGGCTGGATCCAAGGACGCCTTATATGCTAGGCACATTGCCTCTAAGTAACCTGTAGGAGACTGAGTACAGAGATAGGACTATAAGTTGATCTGTGTAGGACAGGGTATTCATACTCTGTTTTCTCCTGCCTGGTGAGGAACGTTTGAGGGTGTTCCAACTGTTGCAAGTGCCTGGCTACGTACATGCCAAAGGGGCATTGTAATCAATGATGGGTCTGATAAGGGCTGAGTAGGGCGATACTATTACTTCCTTGGACCTGGATGCCATACTCTTGCTTATGAGTTGGGTGACATAGAATGGTTTTCTTCCTGCCTTGGCTATGTGTTGGTCGAATGCCAGATTACTGTCTACATATGTTCCCAGATCCCTAACTATCAGGTTAACTCTTAAGGGTGTTTTATTGATGAAATAATTAGCTTGGGTAGACATGTGCAGAAAAAAAGGCACTATAATGCATTTTTTGGATTGAGTTTTAATCCATGTCTTTCACACCATGTTGTTTGTGTTAGACCCTCTCATAGAATGTTGATGTCATGGGGGATATCTATGATAGCTCCCAATTTACAGTTATCTGTGAACTTGGTGAGCCAGAAGCCTTTGACATTAGCTTTAACTTCCAACAAGTAGCTGCCAAGCAGGAGCAGGCCCGACACAGAATCCTGGAGTACTCCACTGATAACCAGTCTCTTGGTAGAGGTGGTCTCACTGATCCTGACTTCTTGGTTCCTATTTGTGAGCCAGCTTGCAATCTAGAGAGTTATATAGGGATTTATGTCTAGTTCATAGAGTCATAGGTTAAAGGGTATTTACCAGGCTAATGACCGCAAGGCCTTTTTAAGCCTAGCGATGCATCCCAAATCTCTGACAAGTTCAGGTACCTTTGATAAGTATAAGCAGGGGCTTGAAAGATGAAATATTTACAAGCAAGGGCCTGGGAGATGAACCATTTACAGGTTGCCTGTGTCTATTAGAGACACAGGTGCCAAGCCAGGTTTGAATTTCTTGTTTCTCATCCAGTTGTCCAAGTTACACTTGAATTAGGCTAGGGGAGAATGGTGCATACTGCCTACCCAGATGTGGACACTGGACATGTGAAACTTTGTTTCACATGGATGGGGAGCCTGTTCCAGAGATGCGGTAGTCTCTGGGATACATACCTGTCTCTCCAGCAGTTTATATTTATGTCACAGGCAAGGTTTAAGTCTATAGAATGAGTAATTCTGGTGCTGTTTGATTTGTGGATATGCAGGAGGTCCACTCATGTGGGGTCTGACAGCGCCTTGTATGCCAGGCATAGATCTCCCCTCAGTAACCTTTAGGAGACAGAATATAGGGATAGGGCCTTGAGGCGGTCTGCACAGGATATGTTACTTATGCCCTGTATTCTTTTAGTTAAGAACCCCTGCGGATTTTCTAACTGTTGGAAAGTTCTGAGAATTTGTCAAAAATACCTGAGTGAGTATTGTATCAAATCCCTTGTCCAGGTCTGGGTAGGCAGTATGCCCCATTCTCCCATTATCCATAGCCATGATGACCCTCTCAAATAAGCCTACCAAATGAAGTAGGTAAGACCTTTCCTTAACAAAGCCAAACTGGGATGGGTCCAGTGTCTTTAGGGTATAAATGTTTTTATTGTAGCAGTCTAACAAAAAAATCAGGTGGAGGTGTTATGACAGGGATTAAAGATAGTTATGAGACCTGTGATTATTACATGTTCAATGAAAACATCAATACTACAGATTATGTAATTGTGACAATATAGACAATCCTGGAACATATAACAATTGTTGTAGTATATAGACCTCCGAAGTCAAGTGCTGATGGCCTAGAGAAATTCATACATTTCTTGCATGAAACACGAGGGAAGAATATTAGTGGCTGGGGACTTAAATTTACCAGAAACAGACTGGAATAATATTGAATCAACAACATTAGTAAGGAAATTATTCACAATATATGTCCATGAACAGCAATTGCTTCAGATTGTAAAAAAAAAAAAAAACACCAGGGAAAAGGGGGTCTATATTATAATCTCGACTGTTTAAAAGTTTGAATGCATAAAGATGAAACTTTATGCATCGAACTCTTAAACAATCTAAATTCAATTCAAATACCCCTACAAGAAAAAAAAAACTAACAAGTGTAGGCAGGGGGGCAAACCCCCATGCACCCCCCCACCCCCCCCGCTACTTAAATATACCAACTCTGAGAATGCACTACATTTAAGTAAACGGAAATTTCCCCCTACGGAGATTTTCCATTTAAACATTCGATGTAGTGCACTTTCGGTAATCTCGTGTCGACAATATCGTATTCAATATTGTCAGACTTCGAGATTATAATATAGACCCGGGAAAGGAACCTACTAGACATTGTTTGTGTTCCTAAAGAAATTATTGTTACTTCATGCCAAGTTTTATCACCACTGATGTGCAGTGACTGTGGGGTTATAAAGGTTAATTTGCTGCTAGATAACTCTGCCAAACTGAAATCTAAACCATTGCACAGATGACTAATTATAGCTCATATGGAAACAAAACAGTCACTACTATTTTAAACTAACTAGAGTGATGCGTTCAGTGGAAAAACTGCTGAAGGAATGTGGATTGTTTTGAAAGGGAAATTGAGGGCAAAAAAAAAAACATTTAACATCAGGATCTAGGCATACAATGTCAGGGGAATATATTTCCATAAGAACATGATACCTGATTAAGGTGAAAGACAAAAACATATAAGAAAAGGGAAAGAGGTTGAGGTACAACTTTGAAAACTGAAATAAACAAGCTGGATGAACAAATTAAGCATAATGTGTATCAAGATGAAGAAAAATTTGAAGAAAATATATATAAAGATATTGAGCATAACAGGAAACCATTTTATTGATACATAAGATGTGGAAGAAGTAAAGACATGCCAGTTGTTAAACTGTGTATAGATTCTAAAATTTATTCTCATACACAACATATTCTAGATATATTTATAAAATCTTATGCAAAACAGTTTGACACAAAGTGGGTGCTAAATTGTTCTAGTGATATCCAGGTAACCTCAGATACTGGAATCAAAATAAATTATTTTTAAAAAGAACTATGTAAACTGGATCCAAACAAAGCATTGGGAGGAGATGGAATAAGTAACAATGACCTGAAAACACTTCAACAAGAACTTATAGTACCATTATATCTATTATTTACTAGGTCATATAAATATGGGGAGATTTTTCAAGAATGGCGGTATGTACTTATTAAACCTGTCTTTAAGGAAAAGGGGAGTAGGACAAATCCAGGTTCATATAGACCCTTATGTCTACTTTCATATTGTGGAAAAATAATGGAGAAGGTCATATTGGAAAAATTATTGTCCGAACTGGAACGGTTCATAAGTAGGTACTAGGCTATCGGGCCCTGGGGCCTATACAAGCCCAGCCAAAAAGGTACCCTGGCTTTTGCCACCCAAGAAAATTATTTTCCTGTGCCACTGTCGAGCAGAGCCACAGAGGTGATCCCCAGGGTAAATTTCCTATTTCCCATCCAATCATCGAGATTTTTCTTGAAGAGTGTTAATGAGGAGCTTTGTTTGCTATAAATAGGTAGTTTATTCCAGAGTATGGGAAGTCTCTGGGACAGGAATCTATCCCTCCGGCATGTTCTGTTTATTGTGGTGACAAGATTTATGTCCCTAGAGTGTGTAGCTCGGAGGGATTGGGATTTCTTTAAGTGGAGCATGTCCAACAACTCTGGGTTTGACATAGCTTTGTATGTTAGCCAGAGATCACCTCTGAGTAGGTGATATGCGACGGAGTAAAGCTGGAGTTTTTTGAGACGGTCTGCGTAGGGCATCTGTTTGAGGGTGGTAATCCTCTTTGTGAGGTATTTCTGCTGTCTTTCCAGTTGTTGTAGATGTCTTGTGAGGTACATACCAAAAGGGGCATTGTACTCTATAATGGGTCTAATGAGTGATGAGTAGAGGGGAACAATGACCTCTTTTTTTCTGGATGAGAAACCTTTTGTGATGAGGTGTGCCATGTAGAAGGATTTCCTGACTACTGTGGCAATGTGATTATCAAAGGAGAGACTACTGTCCACCTGTGTCCCAAGGTCTCTTATCACACTTTCGGTGTTAAGTATACTACCGCCTATGTTGTAATTCATGGGTACAGAGTTTTTATCAAAGGGGATGACAATGCACTTTTTGGCATTGAGCTTGAGGCCATGGCTTTGACATCAGGCATCTGTCTCAGTGAGGCCCTTTTGAAGGATGTCCACATCGTTAGGAGTTTCGATTATGGCTCCTAGTTTGCAGTCATCTGCGAACTTCATTAGCCAAAGACCTTCTGTGTTAGCCTGTACTTCAGAGAAGTAAATACCAAACAAGAGAGGACCCAGGACTGAACCCTGTGGTACTCCACTTGTAACTGGTCTGAAGTCGGATTTGGAGTCTGCTACTTTCACAGCGTGGGTTCTGTCAGTGAGCCAGTTGGCAACCCATCTTGTGACATAGGGATTTATACCTAATTTAGTGAGTTTATCTATAATTCCAGAATGGGGACTTGAAGCCATATATTAGCATGCAATGTTGAAAATGGATCTATTACCACCTGTAACATGATGTTCTATAATAATATAATAACAGCTATGAATGAACAATTGTGCTGTGATGTAATTTATATAGATCAAACTTCAGCATTTGACAGGGTCATACACAAAACACTGATCAATAAATTAGAACAACAATGTATTGATTTACTCTTGATAAGATGGATAGCTGCATGGCTTACAAATAGGACATGGCAAGTATCATACAGCAATTGGACAGGTAACATTTTTGGTTACAGTCAGGGTGACCCACAGGGCTCTGCCTTAGGCCCTTAGTTGTTTAGATTGTATTTTTCATACCTATCTTTTTCATCTGATGTGTTCTACAGTCTGTATGCAGATTATCTGAAATTGGGTAAACTGGTTACATGTGTTACAGATGGGGCATGTCTGCAAAAGTATTTGACTAAATTGACAGTTTGGACACATGAGACTAATATGTTGATAGATACATCAAAAACTAAACATATTAGATTTAGGAGACATAAACTGAAAGGTGAATATTACAGCACACAGTGATTTAAAATGCATATTCATTTAAAGGACCTGGGTATATGGGTACATCCAGCTTTGAATTTTTCTAATCATATCAATCAATTGATTAATGATAGTTATAGAACTATAGGCTGCATAAAAAGATTTATAAAGTCTAGGAAATCAGAAATGATGAAGTTATTGTGTGTTAATTATATTAGACCCAAACATGAGTATGGAATAACAATATGGAAACCTTATAAGAAGACAAGAATGAGTAAACTGGAAAGAGTGCAGTGGAAATATACCAAGCGCATCCATGGATATGTAAATTTAAGTTATTATGAAAGACTAAAATACCTGAACTCGTACAGTGTCTTATATCTTATATATATTTAAGAGGAGATCAAATTCAGGTATATAGGGCATTTAAAGACAACTATCTCTGGGAATGTTTGGGGTTATCAAAAAGTAGTAGAGATTCATCGGACATCCTATGCAAAAGATTCTATAGGAATACGAAGTGTACTAATTGGTTAGTTGAGAGACTGGCTGATATATGGAACAGGCTACCAAATTACTTCAAAGTAAGCACTAGTTTAGGTATTTTTAAGAACAGCCTGGATAATTATTATGGGAACAACTGTTCCTGGTATATTGGCAGGCTAGAATGGCATTAATGTCTGTGCTGGAATTATTTGTATGTATGTATTTAAGATTCCTGACATAGCTGAAGAAGGCCTTGTGGTTATTCTTAGCCTGAAAGGCTATCCTGACCTCATAATTGGCCTTACCTGGACTGTATTAGATCTCTTAGTTTCTTAGATGACTCAGACAGCTCATGTCTGTATGAGAGTTGCTCTTTCTGATTTTGGCCTTGACTTTTTTATTTTGTTATATTGCCTGTTGTGATAAGAATTCCACAAGTGTTTGTTTTTAGTATTAGATCCTGACTTACTTCTGGTAGGTACAGCAGCCTCAATGCAGCTATTTACATGTTTGTATAGGGTTTTGGTAAATAATTCTGCATAGGTAGCTTTGTTCTTGAGGTTTGGGAGAGCCATGAAGTTTGACAAACTGTCACATAATAGGATGTAGTTTGTTTTAGTATAGTTCCTAACTGTTATGGGTTTAGTTGGGTTTTCTAGGTTGAATTTTATTTTGAGGGAGACAGCTTTGTAGTCTGACTTCACCAATGAGGACGTGACATGGGGAGGGGGTTCAATGTTCTTCCATGCTGGCAAGTATTAAGTCCAATATGTTTGATCCTCTGGTTGAAGAGTGCACTATCTAGTCCAGGGTGTTTGTGTTGATGAAGTCCAGGAAATGCTGGGCCCATTTGAGGCAGTGTACATTTCCCGATCTGTAGATGTGTACTTAAAGTCTCCCATGAATATGGTATTTGGTTGGATGGTGAGTGCCTCTAATAGGTCCAGGTAAGAGCTGTGAACTTCGTGGGTCATAGAGGGCCACCTGTAGCTAGCCATTACATGGTAGAGTACCTTGTCTATGGAGACTTGGATGTGGATGAACTTCAGGGTATCATCCTGTTTAACCAACCTAGAGTTGTATTTGCTGCTAACATAGATTGAGAGACCTCTACCTTTATCCCCAGTCTGTGCTGCTGTTGGTCTAAATGTGTGGAAGGCACTGTAGCTTTCCACTGTTGGAGTACTCTCTGCAGCTTTAGACCAACTCTTGGTAACAGCACAGATATCTACATTCTCCAGAGTGAGAAGAGCTTGTAGGGAGTGGAGTTTCTTGTTTAGACTCCTAGAATTGAGCAAAAGCAGCTTAAGGTTACTTTGAGGTTTTCTTTTTGTTATGTTGGTAGTTTTGTCTTTTTGGCATTGTCGAAAAAATGCTTTTAGGGGATGGATAGAATTTTAATCAATATCTGAAGGTCCTGGGGAAGTCAGGTGTAGACCATCCTTGGCAAAGCAATGTAGTCTATTAAACATGTTTTCCCACTCTGATAGATATTTGATTCCCCTGGAGTGATACCAGAAACTAAGCCAATTATTAAAATCAATAATTTTCTGTTCATAATATGACATCAGTCTTGGTGAAGGTAGCATGCTGCTTAGTGCAAGGCACGCACCTGTCTGTGACACATATTCAGACAGAGAGATCAATAATGTCTCTTTTCATATAGTTCAGTGAGGGACACCTCAAGTCATTTATATCCACATGGACTATGATTCAATTATATTACTACCTGTGGTGCAGTGACTTGAGTGCATGTGTGATATTATGGATCATAGCTCCAGACTGGCAACTAAATGCTATCTTCTCCTTGTCCAGCCTGGTGTGAAAAGTATCTGTGGGTTATACAATAAAATCCTCTATCACAAGAGTACTAGGTAAAGTGTTTGCCTTATAGGCTTTGTTCTTCAGAAATCATTAGGTGTAGGCTTATGCTTAGTGTTAGGACTTGCTTTCGGTGTGTGCTTTAGTGACTGCTGAGGGTAGGTGTTGTAGTTTGATGACTTAGGAGGTCTTTGAGGTTTGGAAAACTTTCTTTAAGTACCTCAGCATAAGAAGGTCTATGCGCGTATGTGGTGAGCAGTATGTGCGAAGGATGTAGTGTGTGTGGAAGACATGGATTTAGTTGAATTTACTAGTACGAAGTCAGAGAGAATTTATATATTATTTCTCATGGTACAATAACTGGGCTAGACTAGTTAGAAATTATATTTCACAGGAACATGTACATTTAATTGGGAGCTTTGACACACATCAAGTAAGTATTTCAGATTGTGTACCAATAATAACTAAAATAAAAATGCCAGGGTACTGAAGTAAAAGGGAGATACTGGTGCTTCCCTGCCTACCTTTTAAAAAGAGATAATTTAAGGAATGGGTAGTGGAAAATATTTTGGAGTTATTAGGGAGGATGGAATGTACTTTTGAAGTTATAGCTAATGAGTGTCATAAAATGAAAGTGGAGTTTAAAAATGGGTAGAAATAAAAGAAAAAGAGATGTGGTTAAGAAGTAACAAGAATTATTTAGACGGGCTGACAGGTGTTAAAGTATTGCAGAATAATGTGAATCTCAAGAGAATAAGAAGAGGCGCAAATGCACAGTTTAAAGAGAAAATAATGGACTACCTGGATAATATGCATGAGTTTAGAAAGATTGCTATTAAGTAACTGTTTTGCAATAATAATTACAAAGCACAACAACTTTTAGCACAACAACTTAAGCAATAGAAAGAAAGGGTTGTTGCCAAACGTAAGGCGCCTATAATAAGAAAAATAACCAGAGATCCTGTAGAGGTATTAGAGATATTTCGGAAAATTCATGAACATTTGTATAAAGCAGCGAAATGTGGAAATCAAGAAAAAAAAAAACTAATGGAAATATTTATAGAAGACTTAAATATGCCACACTTAGACATAGACGAGGTTCAACAATTAACAGCTAAGATGGGAGGAGACATGCCCGAGGAGAGGGGGGGTGCAGCCGATACATCGCTCCAGGGCCTATGAAGCTCAAGGGGGCCCAATGAAGCCCAATAAATGATGTATTAGTAGTAGTAGTTTACAAACACACGGACATGCGCACCACCCACTATTAAAAAAAAAAGAAAAGAATGATATTTCCGCGTTGGCGCCTTGTGGTTTATTAACGTAGTTGTTCATGCCTGCACTATTGCTTGATTTCTCTTTCCCGCATTGCCGTTCATGGTCATTTGAAGAGAAAAATAACAACAAGCAAAAACTGAACATGCACCAGGAATAAATAAGCTGCTGTATTGCTACCTGTTAAAGCGTAAGTGCATACATAAGAAGTTTTGGTAAAATACAGCCTCATCATGTAAGTAGAGAGCTTCAGTTCACTGTTGCCAATGATTATGAATGCTAATAATATTGGTGGACTGACAATATGACAAGCATAAAAATGATGCTATATTAAGACAAAGGTGAAATACAGTACTTATTAATTATGAAAACATATTAGAGTTGAAAAATTATCTGAGTAGTAGAACTTGTGAGGTTTGGAGTTGAAATACTGGAGTGCTATTTGTTTAAAATAACAATCTAAGTCAACACAAAAAGAGCATAGTGCCTCTCAGCAAATACTGATGGAACCATTTAGGCTTTTAGTTAAGGCATTCATTTGAGGTATTCTAGTAATAGTGGATAGAAAATTCGTTTGAGCATCAACAACCAGGTAGATAGTAAATACTTAAGTTGAGGTCAGTTTGAAGGATAGCATGAGGTACTAGATTAACTGTAGTGGGATGCATGAGGTCTCAGTGTGTGAAGAGAGTATGAAAAGATGGTCAAGGGGACAAGATTACAAAGTAAAATAGGAATAGGCAACCATCATGTCCAGAAGGAGAAACCAATGCTATATGTTACACTGAGGGAGAAAGAAAGGGCACATAAGATATTAAAATGAGGAAAAGCTAAGGAGGCAAACAATGAAAAGGTTAACAAAAATGAGAAAGGCAAAAATGGAGATAGGAAAGGGTTTGGCCCTTATGCATAATGTCATAAGATATGGGGGGAGGGAGGGTGAAATGAAAAAAAAGGCAAGGACATACTGTGACAGCTGGACAGAACAGGAAAAGGCAAAGGGGAGGAGAAGCATGCACAATTTAAATAATTTCAAAGATTGTATATTAAATCCACACACACACACACACACACACACACACACACACACACATATATATATATATATATATATATATATATATATATATATATATATAATTTTGTTTAACCTTGTAATTTTAGTCTACTGATAAACAATGGCTTACTCATACTCTCATCCATTAAATCAAGTAGGGAATAAAAACAGAAAACAATTTCAAAGTTCATTATTAGCTCTGCAGTTGTTGTCTTAGATGCAAAAGTGTTTATTTATTTATTTATTTGCATTTGTTTACCAGGATGGTCCAGCTGGGCCAGAAGTGCCCATTTTCAGTGTAGTCCCGGGGAGAAAAGCTCCCCGTATAAGACATTTCACATTTATACCTATACATACTTATCTAAATGTATCAATGTAATCTACGATTGTTAGAATTAGAAACAACTAATAATATACACACTTACGTGTGTGTAGAATTTTGTATAAGGGGGGCCAAACACCTTCTTTGTACCGGGGCCCGGATTTTCTCTCGGCGGCCCTGGGAGGAGATGAGATGAAAATAGTGATGTATAACCAATCTGCGGGAAAGTATCCAGGAACAGATGGTATTTCAGGGGAAGTTTGGAAGCAAGAGGGAAGAAAGTGATAATGATCTGAAAGGTTTTGTTTAACAGGATTTTAAAAGGAGGAGAACCACCAACATCCTGGAAAAAAACTGTGGTGGCTGTAAAACAGTAAACACACATCATATCCAGATTCATAGAGGCTCATTTTAGTTTTAAACCATGATTATATAGTGTTTATGTCAATAATGACTAAAAGATTGGCAAAGGTGTTGCCAAAATTGATTGATATGGCTCAATGTGTTTTTACAGAGGGGAGGCAAACATCTGACAACATCAATGAAACAATGATGATCCAGAGGGAAGAAGAATGTAAAAAAAAATACTCCTTTTATTGGTGGGTCTTGATGCAGAGAAAGCATTCGACAGAGTAAGCTGGGATTTTGAGTAGAGCAGTGGAAAACTGAAAAACTGGATGCTCTTATCTATTCCTTTGGAGAGCAAGATACAAGCAGTAAAACATTTTTAGTACCTTTAGTTTTATATACAGATCAGGCATATTTCATTAACCAGAGAAGTTGTGGATAGTGATTAATAAAGAGTTGAAGGATTTTATCTGGGAGGGGAAGAGAGCAAGAGTCAACTGGGATAAGATGATCCTTCCAATAGAACAAGGTGGTTTGGGATTACTTGATTTGAAGGGATATTTAGAGCCACACAGTTAAGGCTCTTATACATAGCACTAACAGAAAGCTACAATTCAGGGAGGGATGATGATGATGAAGCAGGGAAGAAATTCAAGAAATAAGGAGAGAGTGGGATTTTGGATTCGGATCCTGAAGGAGAATAACAACAGTCATACAGAATATTTTATTCCTAAAGTAGCAGAAAGTATTCTAAGAACTAAGCCTAAATTGGAATGGAGAAAAGAGATTCTGCTGATAAGGATGACTGCAATTAGGAATACAGAAAATAGGCAAGAGGAGGCTGGATTTTACCAGAGGAAACTGGCAAAGGAATCAAGTTATTGGGGACAAATAATTAGAGAAGTAAAGTTAATGGAATTGGAAGAGGCCAAGAAGAAATTTGGGCAACAGGCTGGAGATGGCCTTCCCTATCAGGGATTGATAAAGTATAGTCAAAGAGAAAGGCTTAGGGGATTTCTAAGTGAAGGACCTGCACTGGTGGAGATTTCGTTGAATCTAGAACAGAAGCTGCTGTTAAAAAAGAGATAATTAATAGGGCATATAAAATATTGCATGATAACTAACAGAATCAATCAGAAAAGGTTAGACAAGATCGGGAAGAAAGATTGGCAAAGCAAGTAAAAAAAAAAAAACAATTGAAGGACATACATATGGCTCCCAAATAAGCAACAAAGTCTAGAAGATTTAGCATTTTTGCTTGGAAGTATTTACATAGGTATTTTTATACTTCAAGCAGTCTCCAAATATTTTTTACTCAGGTAGATGCAAACATTGGAGGTGCGATGGGGAAGAAGGAGGTAACTGGGAATGTTTTAGAAGTCTAATGAGTTGGAAGAATTTAAAAACGCCATACAGAGTACTATGCCAGAAATACTTGGTGAGCAAATGGGTGTAACTAAAGAAATTATTTTTTGAGCTGGTTTACAGGATCTAAATTTCCTAGGCCTTGTTAAGTTTAATTCTGGTGGCTGACAAAAAAGCAGTTACTAGGAAATGGAAATTAAAATCTAAACCAACCATACTTGAAGTAATGAATATTGTAACAGAGATAAAAGAGCTGGGAATTGGATCTTTAGAAAAGGGTAGGATCATATTACACAGAAGAAAATGAAATTGTAGGAACTACATGCAGAAAAAATGTTTTGGAGGAGGAATGAGGTTTAAGGGAAGGCAGGAATTGACCAACTTATGTAATGTTGGATTGATTATATTGTACAAAAGAATATATGCACTGTATAATGGTTGTAACTGTGAACAAGTTAATATGTTTTTTTATAAATATAAATGTAAGTTTGCCTGTGTCACAAGTGATAATTCAGTAAAGGTGTTAAACAGAAGCTATATTGCTGGTAGTATGTTTCTAAAATTATTTATCTCCTATATCAGTGATAAGTGAGATGTACAATTATTGGAATGACTGGCACACACTTTGCAGCACTATAAATTAGGTGCAGGGCTTCCTACTGGAATTTCAAGACTCTTCAAAAGAAATCTAAAAATTTCAAAAAAAATAAACATGATCCTTGGAATATGACATCAAAGTGGAACACTTGCTGTTACACCTAAAAAGCATTTTTTACAAGGAGGAACCCCGCGCTCCTAAACGTGGAGGGATCTACATCGTCATGCTCCTGCTACTTATATGTACCATGTTCAAGATCAGAGAAGAGCTGCACCCCAAGATGCAGCAGTTTTGGAGATGGTATGTATTCCCTTGTAATCACACTTTAATTCTCACTTTTCCAAGGATTGCAATTATAGTCCTCAATCATACAGTGGGGTTGGGAGGTGCAGTGTAGCCAGATTATATAATTTAATACTATATGAAACTCTCTACCCTTATCATGTAGTTCAGTCATTTGTTAGTTATGAATGTGGGGCCAGCTACCTCATATAGCTTCTGATGGCTGCTGTTTAAAAATAGATATGTTTGATTTTGAAATATTATAGCTTGTTGATGCTATGTTCCTTCCATAAGGGCTCTGTTCCTTCCTTTAGGCCTCTGCCCCTTCCATTAGGGTTATGCTCCTTCCATTACGGATCTGCTCCTTCCATTAGGCCAATGCACCTCCCATCAGGGCTTTGCTCCTTCCATTAGGGCTATGCTCCTTCCATCATGTATGGGTGTTCAGCCTTATTACATCTCACAAATGAAAAGCGACAACTTGTCACTTTTGTCTCTTGGTCGTCTTTTTCAATCTATAATTCTAGCTGTATGACTGAGAGGCATTTGTTTACATTAAATAATGCTTTTATAGGATTGTTATGGGGTTCTAGTATGCTGCTGTGAAAGAATATTAATGCTATGTAGGACTTTTAGATCCCTTACCAGCTGTTGTGATTATAAGTAAGTGAATAAGTGTGACAGTCTGGACGTGTATGGTCTCAAAATTAACACTTTTGTCAAATGTAAAAATTCCAAGGACTATGATCATACATAGGCTGCAGTTTCTTTGTAGATCCAGGTGACAAGGTCATAACCAGAAACAGTCCCATTCCTTTGTTAGATTAAGTGGGCATAACACTTGCAAACCAGGAACCCATTGTAAGCTTTTAGTAATGAGTTCTTGCAAGTATTGTACAATAAGTGTGTGTTCCTCTCACCAACGATAAAAGTATTAAGGACATGCCATAGTAATAAAACTTTATATGAATTATTATGATATCTGTCATGAATATTAGGGTGTAACTGTGTATTAAGTGACGTGACAGCTAAGTTCGTCTTCATTACAAGGTACTGATTCTACAAAGTTAAAACAGGTGCTGTATAGATACTTTTATAAAAAAAATCCGCATAGTACTTGTGTGTAAAATGCAGTAAAGAACGTGTACTTCCTTTTTTAAGCTGTTTATGACTAGGTACTTACGATAAAACATTTTAAAATACTGAAAAACTGCACTTCCTTTAATTCCATTTTGTATGATCTTCCATAGATACATAACTGGGTCAAGCAGTATTACCAAATCTCACCACTTGGTGGAAGCAGAGTAAAATAATTTCATTTCCTAGGTGCATAGAAGAGTATGTTTCCTATTGAACTTAATATGTTACTGGATTTGATATTGCATAACACTGTTTTTTGTCTTCAATGGAAAGATATTTTATCAGCTTATGGGAACTGTCATGGGGGTAACAATGACCCAATTTATGCTAATTTATTCAAGGGTCAGAGAAAGCTAGGAAAATGCATGCATTTGCAGTGATCCTAGCATATACTACCATACTAGTTCATTCATGCATGATATATATATATATATATATATATATATATATATATATATATATATATATATTTATTTATTTATTTTATGAAAATAGGTCTGCAGGTTATAATTATTCATGCAGTGCATTTATGAACTGTGTGATCTTTTTTAATTTTCCATTTACAGTAAATAGTTTTTCCATTAACTTTTGGATGCTATGGCATATAAAAATTGAGAAGAGCTAAGTTTGCAACTTCTGTTTATGTAAAAGCTGTTAAAAGGAATAACTTATTATATTACATTTATTTATATTGTATGAGTATATATCCAACAATCATTAAACAAAAAGTGGTGAGAATTTCTAGGTACAACAAAGTAATCTATTTTTAATAATGAAGTCAATAATTATAAGGCATATTTATCTGACAGAGGCTATAATAAAAGGATCTATATAAATTATTCAATAAAAATTACACTGGGAGTTGATATATCAAAAAACAAAATCATGAAATGAATGGGCTTCACTGAACCAATCAAAAACTTTAACACAATGTAAAAATAGCCCAAATAGAGTTTTTGGCACCCTGACACCCTTGCTACTTTAAATATACTGACTACAAGATGGCACAACAGTTGGGAATTCCCTTATTCTACTGTCTTTCAATCTCAGAAAAAGAAAACACACACCGCACTCAAAATATCAGTGTAAATAAATTAGGCATATCCATTTAATTTCAATGACAAAAAAATCGACCTGTAGTTAGCTGAACACTTGCAGCACTGGAAGAAAAATCTTTGATATAATACTTCAAAATTACTTTTAACTAAAGTAGGCTTGACGTAATGAATATAACCAAATAAAAGTTGGTACAGGTAACAAACAAGTACAGAAAATGTTGTCTTTTTCAACACTTACTTTAGGCCTGGTGTTCACTGTTAAAAGAAACACAACAGATTAGCATGTACTTCTTTCTTTGATAGGAATATGAATGTTGTCAGAAATGTAATTTCTAATAACTGGAGAATATTGACTGGGAACAAAGATTTAATAAACATTGCTGCAGGGCACCTAAATTCCTCTTAAAACTCTAAAGATATTAAATATATTTTAGAGAGCAAGGCTTTTCTTCAGCTGCTCGAGGACTGCTTGCTTGGGTTTTATTAGTGCAACATGGAACCTTGAGTGAGTGTTACCTCATTCACGTTTTACTGATACATGTTACGACATCGCTATTATATATATTATTACTTCTATAAGGTTAAGTTGACTTGGAGACACTTTTTATTTTTCTTTATGTTTTCTTTAGTTGGAATGACCTCAGAGTGAAAATAATAAAATAATGTGGAGGGTGTGAAAACAGCTTGTTTGTCTGAGTCATGATACAATACCTAGTTTCATTTTCCTTATGCCAAGCTGCTCCTTATGGATTGTAGAATAAAGTGGCAACTCACTCTTATATTAATAAAATAATAAAAAGTACTGCAAAAAAAAAATTTGGATAACAAATCCTTCTTCATAAATCCAAGAAAACTGATTAAAAGGAGCCAGCCATGTTTAAAAGAAGTACAATGGCATTAAATATACAGAACCAACTGATATTGCCAACATCCTGGCAGATAGGTTCAGTGCTAACTTTACCCCGCTCTCATCCCCTAAAGGGCCCATCTCTATACTGGAAGAATGCAAAGTACCTGTAATCGTGGCTGCACAGGTAAAAAACACACTCTCCAAAGCCAAGAACACAGCATCCATGGGACCTGACAACATCCCAGGATGCGTTCTACATGAACTACAGAACGAACTGGCACCCCATCTAAGTGCCATGTTCAATCGTAGCCTCACCTCAGGCTTTGTGCCCATTGAATGGCGCACAGCAACAGTTATCCCACTCCACAAAGGGGGAGCCACCATGGAACCCGGGAACTACCGCCCCATTAGCCTGATGAGCCTGGTCTGCAAGGCTATGAAGCATATCATCATGGAACTTATAAACAAAGACATTGGTGATCTCCAAACTCTGGACCCTACCCAGTTCAGGTTTGTAAAAGGCAGATCATGTCTTCTAAACCTGATAGACTTCTTTGAAGGGGTTACCAAAGCTGTAGATGAGGGTAAGGTGGTACACACAGCCTATCTAGATCTCGCCAAGGCTTTCAACACCATCCCCCACTCTGGAATTATAGACAAACTCACTAAACTAGATATAAATCCCTATGTCACAAGATGGGTTGTCAACTGGCTCATTGACCGAACCCACACTGTGAAAGTAGCAGACTCTAAATCCAACTTCAGACCAGTGACAAGTGGAGTACCACAGGGTTCAGTCCTAGGTCTTCTCCTGTTTGGTATCTACTTCTCTGAAGTACAGGCTAACACAGAAGGTCTTTGGCTAACAAAGTTCACAGATGACTGCAAACTAGGAGCCATAATCAAATCTCCTAATGATGTGGACATCCTACAAAAGGGCCTCACTGAGACAGATGCCTGGTGTCAAAGCCATGGCCTCAAGCTCAATGCCAAAAAGTGCATTGTCACCCCTTTTGGTAAAAACTCTGTACACATGAACTACCACATAGGTGGTAGTCTACTTAACAATGAAAGTGTGATAAGAGACCTTGGGACACAGGTGGACAGTAGTCTCTCCTTTGATAATCACATCGCCACAGTAGTCAGGAAATCCTTCTACGTGGCACACCTCATCACAAAAGGTTTCTCATCCAGGAAAAAAGAGGTCATTGTTCCCCTCTACTCATCACTCATTAGACCCATTATAGAGTACAATGCCCCTTTTGGTATGTACCTCACAAGACATCTACAACAACTGGAAAGGCCACAGAAATACCTCACAAAGAGGATTACCGGCCTCAAACAGATTCCCTACGCAGACTGTCTCAAAAAACTCCAACTTTACTCTGTTGCATATCGCCTACTCAGAGGTGATCTCTGCCTAACATTCAAAGCTATGTCAAACCCAGAGCTGTTGGACATGCTCCACGTAAAGAAATCTCAATCCCTCCGAGCTACATGCTCTAGGGACCTAAACCTTGTCACCACAATATACAGAACATGTTGGAGGGATAGATTCCTATCTCAGAGACTTCCCATACTCTGGAACAAACTACCTATCTACATCAAACAAAGCTCCTTATTAGCACTTCAAGAAAAATCTTGATGATTGGATGGGAGATAGGAAATTCACCCCGGGGATCACTTCTGTGGCTCTCCTTGACAGGGCCACAGGAAAATAATTTTCTTGGGTGGCAAAAGCCAGGGTACCGTTTAGCTCGGCTTATATAGGCCCTAGGGCCAATAGCCTAGTACCTACCTATGAACCTATGAACCTAAATAATCACCACATAACAGACATCTGACAGCCTTATGTCTTACACAATAACCAAGTATCAAATGAGACGTGTAATAAAAGGACTGCCTATGGGTGTAAAAGCTACAAGAATGCCCACAACTTTATCATTAGAATGCACAGAAAACTTCCTCCACAAACCTCTTAGTGTATTGTAGCATTTACATATTACCCCTCTAAAATGCTGTTTTTTTCTCATTCCCACCTTACCAATATTACATTTAGAAGCAAAATTATTTTGAATATTCAAAATTTTCTTTTTGGGGAACATCATTTTATTGCATCCTGGGGTGACAGAGGTATGTGAAATTGTACTGCAATCTGTGTCATTTCTAAAAAGATTAGTTTACATTTGTTATTTTTGTAAACTGTGCATCCAGACCAGCTATTTTTCATTTTATTGTATGTATTTCAGAAAAAAAATGCATACACACACACACACACACAACAAATTATCTATCTATCTATACACATACACACTAACTAAATTCATCCAAATAAGTTGCATTTCCTTTCCATGCAATAAGTAAATCAACAATGCAGTCTTTATATATCCTGATACTGATGGTATGAGTTATCAGAATGTAACACAAACTATAGCCATGGCATATAAACATTTGCTTAGCTAAGACTAATTATGTCCTCAAGTGCTGTGCCCTGAACTTTTTCAAACAGTTTACCTATTATAAGAAAATCATTTGGTACAACTGAGGAAATATGTGTTTCAATGATAACATTACTCAGTTTCATAACATAATGCACTGTTCAAAAATGCTAAGCCCACATCATTCACATTACCTTCAGATTCACCCAATAAAGAGAGATTTATTTTGGGATACCACTGCAAAAATGAAGGACTATTTTAAATAGGAAAGCAGAGAGGTCTTTGACTCCCAGAAGAGATGCATTATGGACACTTAAATGTGTATGCTCTCAAACTATTAACAATTCTTTTGGGAGCACTAGAAGATGATTTTCTGGCTGCTATCTTATCACCAAACTTCTACCCTCCATCCCCCAAAAAGCCAGTTAGACTATATAGTGTTCTTGACACTCCTGATATCTCTAGGGAAAAAAAACATTGCTGACCTAGCTGTCCCTTCTATACATCTCAACCTCTTAGTGCAGGAAATCTGGACAAAGTCTGACAAAATGGTGGGACAAAGGCCCAAAAATAGGGACAGATTGTAAATTATTTTATTTATTTATTTTATTTTATGTTACATTTGTTTACCAGGAGAGTCCACTGGGCCGGACTAAGCCCATTTTCAGTGGAGGCCTGGGGAGAAAAGTTCCAACTAGACATTTATTAACAAATAATCAGAAAATATTTTTCTTTACAACAGGTTCAGACATAGTTAGTTTACAGGATGATACAGCAGGTTCAGACATGCATTTAGGTTACAGAATGAGGCTATAAAACATAATATGGTTAAAGCAAATAAAAAAATGTAGGCATTGTGTATTTTTGAAGTCATAGCAGTCATGACAGACTATGAATAGTTGCATTTTGAGTACCATAACAGTCTGGCAGTCATAGCAGTGGATAAACAGTTATAAATAAGTATGGTTACAATTTTGCTAATAGAGTAGTATGGAAGGGATCAGGTAATGTGGGGTGTGGAGCAGGAGCATTGCCACTGGGTAACTAGATGTGAATGGAGGCCATCTTTGAAGGACCTGGAAGTACTGGTGGCTCTGAGTGATGTAAAGAGTGAGTTCCAGAGCTTGGCAATACAGAAATAGTAGAGTGCGTGTCCGGCAGGGAGTGCAGGTTTTTGGACGAGTAGCATGGTTTCATTTTGTGATCTAAGTGGTCTGTTTGGGTGGTATTGAGTTAAGGTGGAGGTAAGGGATGGACAGTCAAGGGGTTTATACATAATTTTATGGACTATTGAGAGTTGTTGGTGAGTGAGGTATTGCGGTAGCTCAAGCCATTTGAGTGTGTGCACTGAGGAACAGTGATGTGAAGAGTAGGTGGCATTAGTTGCAGTCTTCGCTATTTTGTTGTAACAGGTTTCCATTTTATTTTTTAGGGCTGTGCGAATGTTAGTGAGGAGGGGGGCGCCATATAATAAGGAGGGTAGTAGAAAGGCAGTGGCCAAGGTTTGTTTGGTAGTAGGGTTGAGGAAGTGTTTATGCCTATAGAGGGTTCCTAGCTTTTGATGGGTCTTTTTTATATTATTGTGGATGTGCTGGTCGAATGTTAAGCTTTCGTTTATGGTAATGCCTAGCAGTTTAGTGTGTGTGACAATTTCTAGGGTGATTTTGTTTAATGCATAGATTTTGAAGTCTGGTTTATTTATAGTAGTGTTTTTTTTATGGGAGAAGAGAAGAAGTTTGATTTTGTTTGGATTGAGTGCGAGATGATTGTTAGTCATCCAACTTTCTATAGAGGAGAATGCTTGCTGTGTGCATGAGAATAGTTCAGGTATGGTTTTGGAGGAGGAAATTATAGTTGAGTCGTCTGCGTATTGAATAACTGAGTTGTTAGGGACACAAGAGTGAAAGTCGTTAATAAAAATACTGAAAAGCAAAGGGCCTAATATGGATCCTTGAGGAACTCCTGTAGGGGTGTCAAGGAATGGTGAGGTAGATTCGAGCCATCTAGTGGATTGTTTTCTATTGGATAAGTAGTTGGAAAACCAGAGCAGAGTTGGTGGGGACAGGTTCAGAGATGAAAGCCTGGAGAATAGTAGGGAGTGGGAAATGGTGTTGAATGCCTTGGACAGATCAAGGAAGAGAGAGGAGACAAAATTCCCTTCATTGCGTGCTTGGCTAACAGTATTTGTAAAGGATAGGAGAGCAGTGGTAGTACTATGAGTGGGGCAGAAACCATGTTGACAGGCAGATAGAAGATTGTTGTTTAAGAGGTATTGCTGGAACTGGGAGTGTATGCATTTCTCTAAGATTTTAGAGATTGGGAATAATATAGCTATGGAACGGAAGTCTGAGGTATCAGTATTATTACCACCTTTATGTAGGGGGAAAATGTAGGCTTTCTTCCAGATGGTGGGTAAACAGGATTTCTGTATTGACCTGTTTAGGAGTATGTTAATGGGGTATGAGATGGCTGGAGCTGACATTTTCAGATATTCTGAGGGTAGGTTGTCAGGGGCATTGCTTCCTGGTTTCAATTTAAGCAGGAATTTGTTTATAGTAGATGTTGGGATTGGAGACAGAGAAAATATGGTAGTGGTTGGATCTTCTGGGTGGTTGTAGTTGGTGGCGTGGTTAGTTTGAGTAGGTGGGGATAGGAATGTGGCAGTTAGTTTGGCTACATTTTCAACAAAGTATGTGTTAAAGATTGTAGCAATTTCTAGGGTTTTGTTTTTCGGGGTGTGGACAGGGATTACTTTTTGACCCAGGTTTTAATAGTGTGGATATTGAGGCTCAGAACTGCTTTGGGTTTTGTTTGAAGTTATGTTGCAATTTAATGTAATGATTATTTTTGTCATTGATAACTAGGCGTTTGACTTTGTTGCGATGGTGCCTGTACTGTTGGAGGTCAGAGAGATTGGTAGTTGTATACCATTTTTTCCAGGCTTTTTCTCTTATGACCATGGCCTGCTGGGTACATTTTGAGAGCCAGATACAGGTTTTTGTTTTTACTGTTTTACGGTGCACAGGAAAATGGTAGTTTAGGACTTTTAGGAAGGTTGAATTAAAAAATTCAACCGCTTCATCTAGAGGAAGGGTTTTTAGTACGTTCCAGTTTATAGATTTTTAGATGGTCAATAAAAATGTCTTGGTTGAAATTAGTAAGGCTTCACCACAGTATATAATGATGTTGGTTGGGTAGTTGGGATGTCTCGCATATGGCATAGGCTGGGTTGTGGTTACTGATATTGCAGGGAAGGGTACCTGTTTTGGAAAACTTTTTGGGGTCAGAAACGAGGATCCAGTCTAGGATTGAGCCACCGCTATTGTTTTTAGCTGGTCTGGTTATATCTGTGATTACTTGGGTAAAGTTGTAGAGGTTGATATTGGGGGGTAAGGAGCTGTTTACCTGGCTGGGCCAATTTATATTCACATCACCAAGTATGACTGTTTCGTTGTTAATTTTTGAGGAGATCCAAGCTAAGATTTCTTCAAAAAGTGGGGTATTATTTCCTGGGGGTAGGTATAATGTTGTAATACATATGCTTTTATTATTATTTAAGTTTAGGAAAGCAATTAGTATTTCAGTATTTGAGAATTGAGGTATTGGAGAAGTATAGGGGGTAATAAAGATTATATGCAGGAAGAATAGGGCAATGCCTCCTCCTTTTTTGTGGGGTTTATCTGCTCTGAGGCAGGAGTAACCGGGTGGGAAGAATTTGGGGTCTTTGGCATATGGTTTTATCCAAGTTTCGGTAGTGACAAGTATGTCTGGTTTAGTTTAGTAAATATTGCTCTTATAAACTTAGAAAGTTGTTAGAGCAACAGGGCTTGTGTTAACATCCATTTTTCTGAAGGATTTGAAGTTTGAAACTCAAATGTATTTCCTTATTGAGTGACTTCAATCATTAGATCATCCCAGTGATTTGTCAGAAAACCTACCAAAAATGTTATGAAGAATCAACCCAATATATAAGACAAAAATCTGGACATTCTGTGAAAATCTGGACAGTTGAGAGGTATGGTTCCCTCTCTTGTTTCATACAGGAGATCTAAGATTATTCCTACTCCTAATTTGATCCCCATTAATAAAGACAGTAGAGTCTGAGATGGAAATGATAAAAGGTCTCAAAGAAATCATCCAGCTAAACCTATCCTTTCTTTCATAAACCACCAAAATTCATGCAACAAAAATGATGGAAGAGTCAGTTTAAAAAGAAATGGCATTAAAACCTCAAAAGAAGGTTAAGTGGATTACAAGGATCCATTTCTTAAGGAAACCGTTTCTAACTATCCTACCCAAATCCTCCCACATGTCCCCCCCTTCCCCACCTCTACTCTGGCCTACCTCCCCAGAAAATTGCTAGAAAACTCTCTTTTTGACTTCCAGTCTGGAAATCTGCCAAAACAGACTTTTAGATATCAAACATCATAAAAAATGTCTACAAATTCTGTTAGGCATCCTTTCCTTCCCCTTCAGGAATACCACAGATTATGAAAGAACACCACCACCTCATTTTCCTAACCCTTTTAGACATACTTCTTCATGGGGTCATCCAACCAGTTCCCATACATCAATGGGGAAATTTTTTTTGATTCAAATCTTTATCTGGTACCCAAAAAAAGGGCACTTGGAAGTCCTCTTCTATATCTGTCTAGATTAAACATGTTCACTTGTATATTCCTGAATTCAAAATCCTCACTCTTCAAACCCTATTCACTCTTCTCTCTCCACAAGCTCATTTTGTCACTCTAGATTAAAAAATTCTTACTTTTACGTTCCCATTCACAAGACCAGAGACTCTTCTGTGCTTTGACAATACACTATAAGTTTACTCTTTTACTGTTTGGACTCCCTGCTACTCCAAGTGTCTTTACCAAATACATTGCCCCATTTGCATCCTATTATAGGCTCTAAGGCATGCACATTTTACTTACATTCCTACATCCAGTTCTGACACCAATATTGCAGGAGTTCTGCCACAAGGTCAACTCCCAAAGGTTTTCACTGAGAATTTTGTTGTTGTGCAATGTAAGTACGTTTAATATGAAGAGCCTTGCTGTGGATTACCTTTAACTAGTCAAAAACATGCCTGCTGTTTGCTGGAAAATGGATGTGATATCTCCACAAGAAATGGTCCTTGCAGTCTTAAGTTCACTTACCAAGTTGGCCATTATCCCTTCTCTTGACCATCAGATTACACTATACATACTAGTTAGTCGGTCTCCTTAGCTTACTGATTTCTGCATTCAGTAAATGAAAGAAAACATGTTTTTTGTGCTAACCTGTTAATTGCTTTGTGCTGGCTACAAGCTGATTCCTCTCTGTAATAACTGACCTGAGGGTGGGAAGCCTGGTATGATTCCCTACCTAAAACCCAATTTCCACACTCCTTACTCCACAATTAAACTTTCAACATACACATTTCACTTGTGACACATATTCCCTAACCATCTCCAAACAACCTTACTACTATCATAGACACACTCCTGTTTGTAGTTTTTTATTTCCCAATTTCCAACTAACATTTAGCATAATTTTCAACAACCTTATTCCCTCATTCTAACTTGCATTGTATCCATTCATATTCAGATTCCTCCCCAACGGTACCTATCTGTTCTACATTTCAAGTTCTACTTTCTCCAAATAACCCTCACTACTTCCAACCTTAATTTTATCCTCATACTCTATGCTTTCAAACCCCACTATTTCTCACATTTCAAAAGCAAAAGGGAAGTTACCAGGGTAAACTCTTCAAAGAAAATATTTCTTTTCTGCCAGCTTTCAGACACCACAACTACTAAATATCCTACAGCACTGCAACTTCATGCTCCCTTCTTGATTCCTACTTCCTTACTACCTGACAACAATAAAATACAGATCCCTTTACTTAATCATGCTACTCTTCAGCTTATCCTCTATTCTGTTCCCACTGAGCCATCTCTTATCCTACCATGATTCAGTAATAGCTATGAACATCTCTCCATGTCCCAATGACCTAGCCATACTTCCTCCTTTGTACGCCTACTGAGTTCCTTCTCATTGCTGTTTTACATATAGTGATGTGACACCTGCTCATTATTCTCTCTCTCTCTCTATATATATATATATATATATATATATATATATATATATATATTTAACTCCCATTCATATGTACTGTTAAGCTGTAAGAAATGTAATATACTGTAATATATAATTGTCATTCAAACTCGTGATGATAAGATATGAGTGCTATTGTTTTCAATTGATACATGTGTCTGTACTTGGAGCTTTTCTGCCTGGGCTTCTGCTGAAAACGGGTTCTGTTGACGCAGTTGGATTATCCCAGTAAACAAATGTCAAACAGATAAATAAATAAATAACCTATCCACTCTTTGCACGAAGCCTATTTGATAACACCCTTCACCTTTACCTCAAATATAGACTGATTAACTCCATTTCATTTCAAATCAAAATAAAAATAAGTGGAAAAATAATCTTCAAAAAAAAAAAGGAACAAGAATCAATAATACCTCAATATCCAAAATCCTCCAAGGAGTAGACCTTCACCCTAATCCTGCCACCCACCTATTATGACAAACATCAAGACAATTCTCTTCCACACAGTACTGTAACCCCACAATGATCAACCACAACCTCAGTAATCCAACTTTTGCTGCTATACGTATTAGAATCATAAGAAAAAAATACTGAACTACATGCCCGAATTAGCCATTACAAGCCTGATATTCTCTCTATAACTGAAACTTGGCTTAAACCCAGCATAAAGGACTCTGAAATGACACAGCTATGATATCATCCATAATGACCGTATAAAGAGGAAAGGGGTGGCATTGCTTTAGTATTCCATAACAACTATTACATTCTCCCTACAATGAACTAATACCAAAATTCAATTCAGCAGAATTTAAAGAAATGTTATATTCTGGCCAAACATTCATCCCTAACTTCTCTTCCAATAACTCACTAATTGAAACTGCAACAGAATTCAACTCTTAGTTCATAAATAGTATAGCATCCCTAACCAAGGGCTCCTCAACATCCAATCCCAACCCTACCCAACAGCTATATATCACCACATCCACTTTTACCTTCAAACCTGTGCCCACATCCTATGTAAAACTGCTCTTAAACAAACTCAAACCATGCTCTACTTCAGCTGATGACCTTTCAAGCAAGTATCTTAAAATAGCACCCAACAGCATTGACTATCTTGTCTCAATTCTTATAAATAGGTCAGTCCAGGAATTCTACATTCCCTCTCTCTGGAAAAATCAAACATTATCTCTCTACAAAAAGATAAAATTCAACAGACATTGCTAAGTTTAAACCTATAACAATCTTAACCCCCTCTTTAAAATACTTGAAGAATGTATTCAGAAACAATTGCTAAACCATCTCCTGCAGGAAGAACTATTTCTCCACATAACAGTTTCCATTCTTCCCATAGTACTAACACTGAACTTCTAACCTTTACTGCTACTGTCAATATAGCAAGAGATAACAGCAAACTAGTGTTCTCCTTGTTTCTAGACTTGTCTGAAGCCTTCAACACAGTTTGTCACAGCAAACTTCTACTTCAAATATTTTTATTATTTTGTACTTATATTATATCTTTTAAAATCTTTCAAAACGTTTTATGTTGTATCCTATCAAATGCTTTGCTTAAATCACCTGTCGTGATTTCTGAGTTTTGAATTTCTATTACATCATCTACTGTTCCCTTATTGTTATCAAAAGTTCTTGACTCCCTTTTCTTCTTTTTCCTAAATACTGTTTCATTCAATAAATTATTTACTTTATTTTGCAATATCTTCTCTATTATTTTCATAAATATCTTATAGTCTGTATTATTTAACACTATCAGTCTTAATTTTTTATATCTTCTTTTTCTCCTTTCTTCCATATAAATTTCATACCTCCAATACATATTTCTTTTTCTCCACTCCTTTCTCTAACCATTCTTTTAAACCTTCTCCAAAATGCTACTTCTGCCAATCTGGCATATCTTTGTACATGAAACAGTCAATCCCATCCAGCCCTGTGGCTGATTACATGTTCACTGTTTTAATACATTTTAATTTCTTCCATAGTTATTTTCTTCTCTAACCCTTCATTATCTTATTTAGTTATTTTTTCACTCACCACGTATGTTTTTCTTCTGTTTTATACCTTAACGTTTCTTTTTTATATATATTATTTTATTGCATCCATTATTTCTTTCTGTGTTTTAATGCTTTCTCCTTTTTCATTTCTTATTTCTCTCTCTTTTTCAACTTTATTTGAATATGGTGCCACCTTCTCTTTCTTTCCTTGCAAACTATATTTGTTTAAACATTTTTTTTAATTTTCTCTTGATTCATTTCATATATCATTTTTTCTCTTCCAAAAACCTTTTTTATATCTTAACTCTCTAAATGCTTTGTGACTTATTTCTTTATACTTTTGTTTCTCTTCTATTCATTTTAACCTTTGCAATTGTAAAAAAAAAACTTTTTATATTATTCTTTAAAACTTACCCACCATGTCCAGTTCTTATAAAACACTCTCATGTCTATATATTTCCATAATTGTATAATCCTTTCTCTACCTTCTTCATTTAAATCTATTTAATTTAATCTTTTAATACCTATTCTATTTTTATATATCTCTCTTTTTTTTTAATCTCTATTGCTACATGATCTGAAAAAACTGTCACTTTGGTTTCTTCTTATAAAATGTACAAACTCTTTGAAATCATGAAATAGTCAGTTTTTGTTCTTAAATCGTCCCTTTTATAAGTCCATTGTTTGGTATCCAATAAATATAATTTTCCACTTTTCAAACCCTCTGCTATGAATTTAACACCTGCTCCTTCATTTCTTCTTTCTCTTAAATAACTATTGAAATCCCCTACTAATATTTGAATATTTACAGTCACATTGTCAAAAATTCTCTTAAACATAAACTCTCTTTTTATGTAACATATGCACAGAATGCAATATGTCTATATATTTGCTTTTTCCATCTCGTATCCAATGCTGTTAATCTACCTGATATTATATTATTATTAAGTGTAATCCAACATTTCTATTGAATTTTTACTTAATATTCCAATACCTGAGCATGTTTCTTTTCCCATATTCCAAATAATATCACATTTCCATAGTTCATTTACTTGTAATCTCTCCCCTTCTGTCAAAATTCATGTGTCCTCTAATATTATAATATCCATACCAAGCATTCTGCGGCATTCTAACACACCTATCCCTCTTTTAATGTTCTTTACAATATTTTCATATATAGCAAAAATTCTTATTTTTATGTCTGTTGATGTCAACCCCTTGCTTGGTTGACTTGTTCTGCATATGTGGGCAATAGATATGCATATGTTTATGACAATAGTTGTGGTGATGATTTGCATTGGTTTCGGTGTGGCTGTGCTTTTTGAGCAGGAAGTGAGGAGCTCAAATACATGACAATATTATAAAGCTCATGCTCTGAAAGTTAATTGAAGGTCTGACACATAGTAAAGGAGAGACTAATATAAAAGTAACATATTTTCCACAAAGTCAGACAAAATTACAGAGTCATTTTGATAAGCTGGGAATTTAGGTGTCTCTTAAAAGGATTGTAGTGGGTATGTTGCCAACCATATGATATCCCTTAGTACAAATATAATTCTGGGAACATATTATTAGTTATTTTAGACAGCACAGTTACTATCTTACTATTTTATATCTCATAATATGTTCTAGTGAATATGATATCCTATTTATAGAAGAGATACATTTTGAAAGATAATTGTTTATGCAAGTTCTCACAAGCAAAGATTTTTGTAGTGAGGTTTATTTGTTCTTTGAAATATCATATTTGTCTGCCATAATATCCAAGCATGTACAGTCATGTAGTCAGAATTGAGTTTAAATAATTAACTAGTCATATTATCAATAATATATATATATATATATATATATATATATATATATATATATATATATATAAATGGGTCTACTTTAGATCACTGAAATCACATTTCACTGAAACCAAATCATCTAATTTTCAAAATACTGAAAATTCATTTCACTGAATCATAAGCTATAGACTTCCCAGCAGTAGTGGCAGCATGTAGAGTACTGTGAGGCAAGTAAAAGATATATGCCCTTTTCCCCACTGTAGTGCAATCTCACTTAGTTTGGTTTTATATTGTCTGGTTTCTGTTAAGAGGATAAGTAAGTATTTTTTAAGTTGTGGAAAGAGGTAGTCATTAGTTTTGTGAGTGTGTTTGTCTATGGTTTCCATGCAGCAGTAGCGTTGTCGCCTCACAGCAAGAGGTTCTCCAGTTTGATTCTCAGCTGGGGTGCCTTCTGTGCAGAGTCTACATATCCTCCTTGCATTTGTGTGATTTTCCACTGGGTGCTCCAGTTTCCTCCCACATCACAAAGACCTGCATCTCAATGTTTCTTCCCGGGCCTCTGCTGAAAATTGGCTTCATTCCAAGTCAGACTTTCCCAGTAAACAAATATTAAATAAAAAATAAATATAATAGCATATTATTAATATAGCATGACTGTTATAAACCATGTTATATATATTGCATTTTATCTATGTTAATCTCTTTTTTTCTCAGAACTGAAATCAATGATTAGATTTATTATAATACTATATAAACTCTTATAAATATAATAGAACCAAATGACTACAAGATCTGCTATACTTTACAGTTTATAAGTTTTATAGCAAGAAAATGAGTGTTTACACTCTGAATATCATATATATACTAACTCCTTTTAATTTTGTTAAATAAGTTAGGCCTTCCATATATCATAACGTTAGAAGTAGTAGAGTGATGCTAGATACTTATTTGTGGGTAGGTGGTAGTATTTGAATAGGATTGCTATTCAAACCAGGAATTTTAAACTCCATGGGGGGGGGGGGGGCAGGAAAGAATAGTCATGTATAGTAATTTACAATTTATTTATTTATTTATTTATTTTGTTTGGTTTCTAATATTCTTGGTAGAAAGTTACAGTTAACAATCTCAATTATCGTATACTTATATCTGAGTAAGCAGTTCACTACATATACTTATAGTTTTTCAGTACCTTATTATTTAAAAATGTATGAGGGGAATTATATGTAATACTTATTTATTTTTTCCTATTTTGGTAGTATGGCCAACTTGAAATACATATCAGTTAATATCACTGGATTAAATAATGGTTGTAAAAGGGGTAGATTATACAAATTTTAAAAATATTTCATTCCCAAGTTATCTTTGTACAGGAAACACATTTAATAAGAGAATATTTGGACAGACTTAATGCTAAACACTATTCTGTATTGACTAGCTCTCATTCTAAACAAAAGAGAAGAGGGTGGCTGTTTTATGGAAAGAATTATTTGCCTCTACCTAAAATCCTGAATACATTTAGTGATGAAAAAGGTATGTTTTGTTCAGTGACTAGTGATTCAAAGGAAACTGTACACTTATATTTATTTATTTATTTTATTTCAGTTTGATTACCGGGGAAGTCCACTGGGCCATGAAGTGCCCATTTTCAGTGGAGGCCCGGGGAGAAAAGCTCCAAGACAGTATAATACAATATAGGTTACAGAATAAAGCTCCAAGAACAGTATAATACAATATAGGTTACAGAATGCAAATAAAGATTACAAAGAAAAAATACATACAATATAGTTTGTAAAAACAAGTAGGGTTAATACATTTGAGAGTTGCAGAGAACTTGATGGCAGACTTTTATTAATGTCTATTGGATACCTGGATCAGGAATACAAACAGTTAACAGTTGGGGGAAATAATATGAATACCAAAGGGAAACATTATTTTTGCTGGTAACTTTAATTGTATTTTATCTGACAAGGATGCCAACACTAGCTGTAAAAGGAAGAAATCTACTTTAAGTCAAGGCATTGATGGAGTTCACTGACCGATATAATATGTGAAATATACATGAGTTTTCAGTATCAGACTCACTCTTCTTTACACATTTCTCACACAGGCATGGGACACAGTCATGAAGAGATAGAGTATATGTTTCAAATGAGAGCATTAGTAGAACAAATAACATTAAAGTAGTCTCTTGCCCACTGTCTGATCATAACACAATAACATTTGAAGTTATATTGAATTCTAGTAATAACATCCCAATTAAAAGGATTCCTGCATATATAACCAATATGAACAACTTTAATTAGTTCTTTAATAAAGAAATTCAAACTTTTTTGAAATTAATCATACAGGAACACCTCAGAGGTTTTTGTATGGGACTCTTTAAAAGCATACCTTTTTGGCAAAATTACTAGTTGGTATGCACAAAAAAGAAACAATGGGATGAAGAACTGATAGAATTACAGGAGAAATTGATAAGTTAAAATTAGATAGTCAAAAAGGAAATAACAGAAGATAGATTTAGAAAATATTAAAATAACTAATTATTCCATAAATCATAAATCCATGCATAAATTGCCTACTAGAACAAAAAAAAAAATAAATAAATAAGCTATGTACTCACCATAATGTTCTATGTTTGTTGTCCTTGATCTCGCCTTCCTTCTTGCTGGTTGGGTTCAGAGCCAATGCTCAGTTCTGACTCGGCCATATACTATAGCTTGAGAGCTTTTACTGACTCAAGGCTAGCCCCTATCCCAACATGCCTAGCGGGAGTTACTCAGATCTTATTTGTGATAACCCAAACACTAGAGTACGCAAGTAAAAACTAATAGATTTTTACATATAAGAGAACACCAGAGTATAAAGGTGTAAATAATCAGCAAAGGGATAGAAAGGGAGTCTACGTATGACTAACTGGTATGGTAAAGTGAAACTCAGAATGTGTATCCAATGAAAGGAACTCCTCTCGATCCTCCAGGAAGAGGGAAGGAGGGTGGTATGCAAGAAGGAAGGCGAGATCAAGGACAACAAACATGGAACGTTATGGTGAGTACACTACTTCTTTATGTTATGTTGTCCCTATCTCGCCTTCATTCTTGCTGGTTGGGACCACGTCCCCAGCACCTGTTTCTTGGGTGGCTCACTGGAAAAGACTTTTCAGGACTGTGGAACCAAAGGATGCTCTATTCCGGGAGGCCACATCTACTTTGTAATGAGTGATAAAGGTATGAGGATTAGCTCATGTAGCTGCCGCACAGGTCGAATCTAAAAACAGTTTGGCTTGAAAGGCAATAGAGGTAGCCAAGGCCCTAGCTGAGTGTCCTCTAACTTTTTCTGGAAGTTTTTTGTTCCGCAAATTGTAGACGTAGGTGATGGTGTCTGAAAGCCACTTAGATAAGGTCACTTTTGAGAATGAATAACCTTTTCTATTCTCTGCAAAGGATATAAACAATTGGTCAGATTTTCTGATGTCCTTGGTCCTGTGTAAATAAAAATGTAACTGTCTATGAATGTCCAATTGATGGAGCTTATACTCTGCCTTGTTGCCGTGATTGGGGAAGAATACAGGAAGCTCTATGGATTGATTCAAGTTGTACTTTGGACACATCTTTAGTAAGAAGGAGGGATTGGTTCTGAGAGAGACTCTATCTTTGTGGAAAATCAAGTATGGAGGATGATTTGATAAGGCCTTGAATTCTGTACCTCCTAGCTGAGGTAATGGCAGTCAAGAAAAGGGTCTTCCATGTCACAAATTTTAGGAGTCAAGTATCTGGCTCAAAGGGGGAAAGAATTAGAGCCGCTAAAACTAAATTTAGGTCCTGAGGGGTAGGTTCTCTTATTGGAGGTCTTAAGAGTATAGTACCTCTTAGGAATGCTTTGCATAGCCTATGGGACATAACGTTAGAGCCCATTTCTCCCACATGAAAATTAGAAATGGCAGCCAGCTGAACCCGAATAGTGGCTGCAGCTGCTCCTCGCTCAAAAGTTTCAGCAAGAAATTCAAGAATCTTTGAAATGGGTGCAGTAAAGGGATCAGTCTTATTCTTGTGTGCCCAAAAAGAGAACCTCTTCCATGTACTAGCATAAAGTTTCCTGGTAGTGGGTTTGTGGGAGGAAATCAAAATGTGATGAACTGCCAGGGAAATATCAGGAAGCCTGGCTAAGACTGGAAGTGGAGAAACCAAGCTGTCAGCTTGAGAGTTTGGATGGAAGGGTGGAGTGCACCCGACTGATGAATCAGGAGATCTGGAACTGGGTCCAGGATTCAAGGCTCCCCCTGCAGATGAGGCCAAAGGAATGGGAACCATATCTGATGAGGCCAGTAAGGGGCAATGAGGATTATTTTGCCAGTGACTTTGTTTTCTGAAGAACCTTGGGGATCAGGGGGAATGGTGGAAAGGCATAAAGCAGTCCTGGGGGCCAGTTGTGAACAAGTGCATCCCTAGGTGACTGTCCCAGTGGTGGGACTAGGGCAAAGTAGCTGCTGCATTTGAGGGGGGTAGCAAAAAGATCACAGCATGGCTGGCCCCATTTGTGAAAAGTCAAGTCTGCAATTTCCTGTTTCAGAGACCACTCATGAAGCATCAGAATCGCCCTGCTGAGCTTGACTGCTATCACATTGGATTTCCCTGGAATGTGCATTGTGATCAGAAAACGTTGAGAAGACACCGCCCACTGCTATACTCGTAGAGCCTCCCAACACAAGGGATAAGACCTAGTTCCACCCTGTTTGTTGATGTACCATACTACCGACATAGTGTCTGTCTGAATTGCTATAGTCCCTGTAGGTAGAGAGTTTTGAAGTGCTTGCAATGCCAGAAGCACTGGTCTCATCTCTAGGACATTGATGTGCAAGTGGTACTCGTGTTGCTGCCAAGTCCCAGATAATACCCCCCCCCCACCCTGTCTGGGAAGTGTCAGTGGTCACTGTGGTTATGGGTTGAAGTTAGAAATATCCTGCCTTTTGTCACCAGAGGGGAGTGAAGCCACCATTCTCGATTCTTCTTGCAGGACTCCATGATTAAAATCTGATGTGACATTGGTAAATCCTGGAATGACCACTGAGCGAAAAGGAGCCACTGAAGAATTCTCATGTGGAAATGTGCCATAGGGACCAGAGTAATTGCTGCAGCCATTGAACCCAAGACTTTGAGGACAAATCTTGCCTGAATTCTCTTTTTCACCATGAGGATTGAAACTTGACGATGAATGGTTGACACCCTTTCCTGAGGCAGCTTTGCTATCATGGCCCTTGTGTCTAAATCCGCCCCTATAAATGTAATATATTGACAAGGCAACAAGGCAGACTTTTCATAGTTTATGGTGATGCCTAGTTGTGAACAAGTGTGAATTGTGGAGTTCCTTGCCTTGATTAGCTGATGCTCAGTGGTGGCAGTAAGGAGCCAGTCATCTAGATATGGAAACACCTGGAATCCTAGATGCCTCAGGTGAGCCATAATTACTGCCATGCATTTGGTGAAAACCCTGGGGGCTGTGGTGAGATCAAAGGGCAGAGCTCTGAACTGGTAATGACTGGCTCCCAGCCAGAAGCATAGATATCTCCGGGATAATCTGTCCATTTTTATGTGGTAGTGTGCATCCTGGAGATCTCTGTAAGGCAACTCCTGTGCCTGCTGCCCTACTTGTTCCATCTGCTGAGTAAGAGATCAGCCGCATGGAGGAGTTAACTAAAGAAGTAGAGGTCACAAGCTGAGAAGCTGCCTTGCCCACAGCTCCCTCAGCTGTAGGGTATCTCTCAACTCCTTGAGGAGAGCCCTCTGAAAGCGAGTAAAGTGGGACAAATAATTCAGTGACCTGAGCATAAAAGCCGCTGAAGAAAACATACTCTTCCCATACCTGTCCATTGTACAGGGCTCTGTTTGGCGGATGGACAGAAGAAGAAGTTTCCACTAGTTCTTTCTTAGTGGCTGCTGCCACCACCATGGCATCAACAGGCATGCCCTTATATAGAAAAAGCTTGTTATCCGGAGCAGTTTTAAATTTATTAGGCCTCCGCGGAACTGGTTCCATAGTCTCTGGAGAGCTCCACGCCTTCCGACTCACTACAGCTAACAATGGATCAAAAGGCAGAGACACCCAAGAGGTGGAGGGTCAGGAACTAAATGCATCCAGGTACACAGACTCTTCCTCAGAAGGGGCAAAGGACTTCCAGTCACCCCTCTGCCCAAGGATTTCCAGGATGTCTGAAAATGAGACATCCTCAGAGGGGGACCGTGGGGACCCTTCTGAATCCTCTAAGTCAATGTCTGATGTCAGGGACTCAGGGGAGTCCAAATGCTTCTTCGTACACTTCCTCTTCTGAGGGACCTCCTCTGCGGGGTGCTTTGGGTAGGTTTCAGAAGAGGTAGGGGTGTCCTGGAGCATGGGTTCCCTATGCTGGGGGGGGAGGGGAGGTTCAGAGGTGGACTCCAGCACCGAAGGAGAAGGAGCTAATGGAGCCAAGGTTGGAACAGTCTCAGAGGACAGCACACTCCTCATCACCTCAAAGGCACCGTGGTCCTGGCCCAAAAGAGTCTCCGGCTCCGAAGAGTCTGGAGATCTCCAAACCAAGGGAGATGGCTTAGAGGCCAATGTAGGAGCCAAGCTCACCTGAGCCGAAGCTCCGAGACAGAGAGTAGGGTCGGACAAGGGTCCAATGCCACTCCCCCTTGGAGCCAACGAGGGAGCTTTGGCTCCCAGATCCCTCAATAAAATGGGGTAACGAGGAGATTGGAGCGGAAGTCAGAACCAAGAGACCTGAGGTTATTGGAACCAATGGTTCCACCACAACAACTTCCATGAACTCCGGCTCCGAACTCAAGATAGTCAAAAGAGGAATTGATAATGATGTTGGTTGTACTGTCGGCACCACTTCCTTATGGGCTGGGCTCAATAATAATTTTGCTAATGCCGGTGTCTTGAGAAGCCTCTTCACCACCCTCTCCACATCATCATCCAAAAGACTCCTGGATGACCGTGAGGAATGAGTGGAAGACCGATGACTGCCTGCCACAGATTATAAGAGCGGAGATTGTGGAACAGACTGCACCGGTTCCAGAGAGGGAGACCTGGTTCTCTTGTGAGTCCTGACTGGCTCCGAGGCTAGTGATGGAGCTGCTGGAGAAGAGCCTTGTCGGAACCAACATTCAGCTCTGACAATGCTGAACATTTGTCTTTTCCTTTGGATGACTCCGATATCGGAGCTGATGAGGAAGATGGTTTAGTGGACTTGTCCTGTTTTTTTGTTGGCCGAGTCCCCTCCATAGAGACATCAAAGGGGCCCTTTACTAAGCCTTGCAAAATCAGTTTATTTTTTCTCTCCTGCAGAACCCGAGAACTGAAAGCATGGCATATAGAGCATGAGTCCTGCAGGTGTATGGCCCCTAAGCAATATACACAGCTCATATGCCCGTCCGTAAGGGACATCTTTTGGCAGCATGAGTCACACTTCTTAAAACCCAAAAGTTTTGTCTCTTTAGTGGAATCCTTAGACATAGTCAGACTTGAAACACACACTTGTTATTACTATCAACTAAGAACAAAGGCCCTGTAATAGCAATACACAAAGTTAAATGCCAATAAACTAGCTTAGCTACAAACAACAAAGAAAAACTTTTTTTCTTTTTTTTTTGAAAGAAAGGAGTGAAGGGGGTGAGCCTCTAAGCTATAACAGTGAACTCCCCCAATGAGGAGAGCCTCTAACTTAAACAGCTGCTCCTAGAAATGAAGGGAATGAGGGGAAAGCCCTTTAACTAAAAACGGGGCTGAAAGGAAGGGGAGCCCTCTAAGTTAAACGGGTTCTCAAGGAAAAGGTAGGCCTAAAGTAAAATGATGGCCACAACAACAACAAACAACGGAAGGTTAAAATGAACACTAACCTGTAAAGAAACTCTCCAACTCTAAGTATCTAACAATGATTTAACAAAATATTTAGCAAAACGTAATTTAGTCAAAAAGAAAAAGCACTTAGCCTGAGCCAGTAATTTGCAATCTCGACACTGCAAGCAGCAAACGTGATCTGGGTAACTCCTGCTAGGCATGTTGGGATAGGGGCTAGCCTCGCACCAGTAAAACCTCTCGAGCTATAGTATATGGCCGAGTCAGAGCCAAAGACTGGCTCTGAACCCAACCAGCAAGAATGAAGGTGAGATAGAGACAGCATAACATTGATTGTTAAATCTAACCACATCAAAAACTATACTCCTCTAGTAGTAAAAAATAAGGTTACTGAAATAGAAGATATTCTGGATGTTTTCAGGTCTCATTTTAATAATATTAATCAACACAAACCAACAATGGATACACAAGATCTAATTAAATCATGTATAAAAAAATACCAAAAATAGACTGTCAGAGGATCAAATAAAATAATTGGTAAACCTATATCAATGTTTGAACTTAAAATTCAAATTAACAATTAAAACCCAATAAGGCACCTGGAAATGATGGTATTTTCAATAGTTAAAGGACTTATGAAGGTATCAGCATCCTGGAAATAAATCCTAATGTCCCCAATTTTAAAACCTGACATAGACTCAACATAATATTCTTCATATAGACCGATTTCATTATTAAATGTAGATTATAAAATATTCATGGCAATCTATGTCTCTAGAGTAAAATAATTCCTTCTAATGTTGATAAACATGATCAGAGTGGATTTATAATGAACAGGAACACCTATGATAATATCAAGAGAATACTATAAATAACTGATTATACTAATAATTAAAAAACTAACTTTGATTAGTCTGGATATCAATAGTGCATTTGATTCAGGTAATTGGGAGTACTTACTATTAATACTGGAGGAATGTAATTTTTCAAACAATGTCTTACAAGTAATAAAACTTCTCTATGAAAACTCCTTTGCATACATTAAGATAGGCTCATATACTTCCCAATCTATCATGATTACTAAAGGTACTAAACAGGGTTGTCCATTGCCCCACTGCTTTGCTCTAGTTATAGAACCTTTTGCAAATTATATAAGATCAAATAAAAACATCAAAGACTACTAATAAATAATGATTTAATCCCCAAGATACAATTAGTTGTAGATGACATTCTATTAACATTGACTGATTGCAATTCTTGTCTTATTGCAGTATTCCAAACAATAGAAATATTCCAGAAAAAATCAGGCTCAGTTTTAATGAGAATAAGTCTAAAATACTACCTGTTAATTATAGTATTAATAAAATAGATAAGAAATTACTTAAATGCATTGTGAAAAATGGTAAAATAACCTACTTAGGGATAATCTTGTTTGATAATATTAAAGATATAACAACCCTTAATTATAAACACTTAAATTCCATAAAACAAACTCTTAATAAATGGAATTTTTTTTCACTATGAAAGAAAGACTCTTCTTAATTGAAATGATTATCCTTCCTACAATTCTATATATAATACAATCTTTATCCCTCCCTCTCCCCAAAAAATATAAAAGAGTATAATTCTTTGTTTCTGTGATTGTTATGGTTTCCCAATAAGCCTAGATTGGCTTTAAACTGGCACATTAGAGATTGAACAGTGCGTGGTATTGGTCTTCCAGATTTAGAATTATATTCCTTATCCACAATTGTTAAGACATTAATTTCTTGGTTAAGTAACAATTATAATTCCAAATAGAAAGATATTCAGGGAGCATACTAAAATAGCTGCTAATACATTTAATTGGTTAGTAATAAACTATTTTATAGAACACAAAAACAAACCAGTTAACTCTTGCTATATTAATATAATAATAACCTCCTTCAAAATTTTAATTTTCAGGAACCCTGAATATAAAGCATGCATTTTCTTTGCATTTTCAATTGTCTACACTCAAAATAGTATTAATACATTTAATTTAACAACAATGACTACACTTAAAGAAAAAAATGTGTTGTACTGGTATCAATTACTAGACAATGGGAAGTTACAAAATGATGGCCATATCATTAATAAGTTTGATAAAACAAAATAAACTCCATGGACAAGGAGAGCCAAACCAGAGAAAACTAAAAGTGCGGCTTTTGAGCGAAAGAAGTCAGTCTTTTTTGAGAACTAAAAAAATACGGCTTTACTGAGCAACAGAAAGAGAAGTTAGTCAAGCGCTTTCGCCAGGTAAATACCTGGCTTTCTCAAGATAAATATTTATTGAGTGAGGGCATTTTAACAATTTACTTAATTGAATGTTTAGTACATTAATTAGGGATCACGTGATTAGATGCTTATGTATTTAAACACTTCAATTGCATTGTTTTTTTATCTTGAGAAAGCCAGGTATTTACCTGGCGAAAGCGCTTGACTGACTTCTCTTTCTGTTGTTCAATAAAGCCGTATTTTTTTAGATCTCAAAAAAGACTGACTTCTCTTTTCGTTGCTCAATAAAGCCGTACTTTTTTAGTTCTCTCTGGTTTGGCTCTCCTTGTCCGTGGAGTTTATTTTGTTTTATTTGCCTTGGTTCGTTGGGAGTTATTTCTTGATTAATAAGTTTGAGTTAAGCAAAGCCATGGGTTTAGAGAAATTCAAAATTGTAGACAATTGGTTGAATATAACATTAATCTAATGCAACCAATTGTTAGAAATTCTAGTTTCTCCATGTTCATTGATTTACTCATTATTCTAATGCACCAGAATATAATTGGAATGGGACTTATATATAAAATTTTCAAGGTACTTAAGAAATCAACAGTATGTCACAGAGAAAGTGGTTGGAATTATTTTAGACCCCAAGTGAAAATGACAAAAAAATAAAACTCCAATCTTCAAAACAAACTACTTCACCCTAATGTGGAGTATATTCTCTTGGAAGTTCTTACATAGAACCTTTATCACACCACATAAAGTTGAACTGATGTTTAATAAAGATAAAGACATTGGATGCTGGAGATGTAAACTAAATGTTAAAGTTGACTCGCAACATATGTTTTACAACCGTATAAAACTTAAAAAATATTGGGATAATATGAATTCACTCTTACAGTCTGTTTCTAATGATAAATTTATGCTGACCAAATCTCTTGTAATATTTAATACACCTATTTCCACTTGTGTCACAAAAATAAAATACCATCGTTTATGGAGCAACTTAAAATTAGCAAGAAAAGTCATCACCAAAAACTGGAAGAATCATACTACTCCCACTATAAAGTAATTTGTAGACTTGACTACTGAAGTTTGTCATCTTGAACTTATGATTAAGATAAGAACATCTAGAATCACCTCTTCATATGGTTGAAATTCAAAGAACTGCTGGATAAACAGATGTTAATAATTAACTAACAACTACTCATCACATTTCTTTTTCTGTTTAAAACGCTTTATTTTATAGTAGACACCATTGTAAATAGTAATTTTAGTTATCATTGTCCTTATACATATGTATATGTGTTTTATAATATTTCTATTATCATATATTAATGTTTTGTTGTTAAAAATTTCA
>NC_056742.1:76488225-76501438 GCF_019279795.1 Protopterus annectens
ACATCAACCTACAAACCAATATTAAAAAGACTCAGCAAAAACTTGGAATGCTTTATCAACACAGACACTACCTTTCTCTGTCTTTTAGACAACTCCTATCTACCACCTACCTCCTTCCATCCCTTCTGTATGGAGCTCCACTACTCTCTAATCTCCAATCATCCCCAAAATCTAAACTTTCCTTACGCTATAACAAAATTTCAAAGTTTCCCACAGGATCCAAATCCTCAACTCACCATTGCAACTCCCTGCATGCTTTAAATTGGTTGGAACTCCCAGGCTACCTAAATTTCATTCAACTAACTACAGCACACAAGCTCATTTTTAAACCTTCTAACTGTCCATCACACTCCTCTTCCCTAAAACTTCACCAGCCACATAGAACACTTAGATCCACAAATCAGAACCTCTTAGAACTTTACAAGCCTTTACACACACCAGGGCAACTTCTACTATCATTCTCCCTTGCCAGATTATGGAACTATCTTCCCCCTCACATTAAAACCACCCCGAACCTACCCTCCTTTAAAACCCTACTCCACTCTCACCTCTCCTCCCTCAGGGAGTGCTCCTGTACCCATCCTACCTGATTCCTGACACCTGTCCCTAATTTATTCTACTCAAATCTCTGCCACAGCTTCAATTAATCTCTCTAAAATTAATTTGCCTGAATACATGTATTATAGTAAATGAACATGACTTTATTGTTTTTGTAAATATCTTGTAAGTGATTGACTCAGCTCATACATTTCAAGATATGTAATATCTTGTCTTGCTGTATATTGAATGTTAAACTGTTGTTCTTACATGCTGTACTAATACATTGTGTATTGTCTTTCTGTCTGAAGCTTTTCTCCTCGGGCCTCCATTGAAAACGGGCTACCTTATCCCAGTGGACTTTCCCGGTTAACAAACTGAAATAAATAAATAAATAAATAAATTGTGCCACCCGACCTTAGTTTCCAGTGCCTCTGTTGAGTAAAGCCACTGGAGTGAGTCCTGGGGTGAATTTTCTATTTCCCATCCACTCATCAAGATTTCTCTTGAAGAGGGCCAGTGAGGTGCTCTGCTTGACATGTATGGGAAGTCTATTCCATAGCATGGGCAGTCTCTGGGTTATGAACCTGTCCCTCCAGCATGTTCTGTTGATTGTGGTAATGAGGTTGAGGTCTCTGGAGTGTGTGGTGTGGAGGGATTGGGATTTCTTCAGATGTAGCATTTCTAACAGAGCTGAGTCAGACATGGCTTTGTAAGTCAAGCAGAGATTGCCTCTACATAGGCGATATGAGACAGAGAATAGTTGGATTTTTTTAGTCTGTCCATATAGGACAAATGTTTAAGGCCTAGGATCCTCTTTGTGAGGTACTTTTGCGGCCTCTCCAGTTGTTGCAGGTGTGTAGTGAGGTACATGCCAAATGGGGCATTGTACTCAATGATTGGCCTAATGAGGGAAGAGTAGAGGGAGACAATGACATCTTTCTTCCTGGATGCAAAACCCTTAGTAACGAGATGTGCCACATCAAAGGACTTTCTGACCACAGTGGCAATGTGGTGGTCAAAAGAGAGTTTGCTGTCAACCTGTGTTCCCAGATCTCTTATAACACTTTCTGTGTTCAGTGGACTACCATTGATGTGGTAATTCATGGGAAACTGGTTTTTCCCAAAGGAGATGACGACATTTTTTGGCATTGAGCTTAAGACCATGGTTCTGACACCAGTCGTTGGTCTCAGTGAGGCCTTTCTGTAGGATGTCAACATCACTTGGGGAGCTAATAATAGCTCCCAACTTGCAATTGTCTGTGAACTTTGTCAGCTACAGTCCCTTAGTGTTGGTCTGGACTTCAGAGAAGTAGATACTAAACAGGAGAGGACACAGGACCGGTCCCTGTGCGACTCCACTCATGAATGGTCGGCAGTCTGACTTGGAGTCAGCTACTTTCACACTGTGGGTTCTACCTGTGAGTCAGTTTGCAACCCACCTAGTGATATAGGGGTTGATGCCTAGCTTAGTGAGTTTTTCTATAATTCCTGAGTGGGGAATGGTATCAAAGGGTTTGGCCAGCTCAAGGTAAGCTGTATGAACCACCTTGCCTTCATCCACAGCTCTGGTGACTGACTCATAAAAGTTGACCAAGTTGAGCAGGCATGATCTACCCTTCACAAAACCAAACTGTGTGGCATCCAAAGTTTGGAGATTCCCTATATCCTTGTTTATTAGGTACATGATGATGCGTTCCCTAGCTTTGCATATCAGACTCGTCAGGCTAATGGGGGAATAGTTCCCAGGGCCTGTATTCACTCCTCCTTTGTGGAGAGGGACGACTGTAGCAGTGCACCATTTGGTAGGGACAAAGCTTGAGGTTAGGCTGTGATTGAACAGGGTACACAGGTGAGGTGCCAGTTCACTTTGTAGTTCATGTAGAACACAGCCAGGGATATTTTTAGGTCCCAAAGAAGCTGTATTCTTGGCTTTGCCAGTGCAGATTTAACCTGTGCAGCAGTAATACTGGGTGCCTGGCAATCTACTTGTATTGTGACTGGTCCCTTAGTGGGGGGGAGAGGGGTAAAGTTGGCACTGAATCTGTTGGCCAGTATATTGGCAATATCCATTGGCTCGGTATAAGAGGTACCATTGTGCAGTAGCTCAGAGCAAATCTGGGTATTGCTGTGGAGATTCTTTACATAACTATAGAAGGCCTTGCGGTTGTCTTTACTATCTGCTGCAATTCTGTTTTCATAGCTAGCTTTAGAGGATTTGATGAGGGATCTCAACTTTTTGTTGAAGCTGGTAAGGGAGTCTTTCCAGTCTTGGGACTTCACCTTATTCTGCATCAGTTTCCTCCTTCTGTTGTAGAGTTTGTTTATGGCAGGGGACAACCAGACTGGCTTCCTTTTTTTTGGAGTAGAGCATCTTGGTTCTATTGGGTATGGCGAGCTCCATGCATTTGTGTACGTGTTCTTACAGTGCATTGGTGTATGATTCAGCAGTCATGCAACTGATCTCCATTTGCATGGGTGCAGTGAAGTAGGCCACCTCTGTTTTTAGGAGCCCAAAGTTAAGTTTGGAGCAGTTTTTAATGGTGGTTACTTTTGTGGGGGTGGGGGGGAGTGGGATGGATCTGGGTTTCCAAGGTGATTAGTTTGTGGTCAGATCTAACCAAGGAGGAGTTGACTATTTGTCTAGAGCAATGATCACCCATGTTAGTAATGACCAGGTCAAGGATGCTGCTACCTCTAGTGGGGGTACGAATGAGCTGGTCCAAGGCATTGGAATTAATGAATTCCAGGAAATGTTGGGCAAGTGTATTGGTACATGAGTAGTTTTCCCAGTTAATGGAGGGGTAGCTAAAGTCACCCAGTTTGAAAGTGTTAGGTTGGACCTTAATATAATCCAGGGTGCTTAGCAATATGGAGTGTGAGTCTTGGGATATGGTTAGGAACCTATAGCAGGCTACAACCTGAATCGCTATCTTACCCAATGTTAGCTGCACCTGAAGAATCCCAGATGCATTATGTTGGGCTACTAATCTGGAGGTGTGCGCATCCTTTATGAATATGGAAACACCACCACCTTTGGAGCTTCGGTCCAAGTTCTGAGGCCGAAAGGTGTGGAATGAATTATAGCCTGGTATTGCAGGAATGCTTTCTGCTGCAGTGAACCAGGTCTCCGTTATGGCACAAATGTCGATGTTCTCCATTTTAAGGAGTGTTTTGAGCGAGTGCATTTTGAGATTTAGACTTCCAGCGTTGAGCAACATGACCCTCAGATTGCATTTGTTTGTAGCTGTTACGGTGGTAAATTGGTCTTTGGAACACCGCCTAAAAAAGGCACTATAGGGGTGACAAGAGCCTTGGCCAATATCTGGCAGCTCAGGGGTGACAGATGCAGGCCATCTCTGGCAAAGCATCGAGGTCTGTCAATCATGTCATCCCAGGCAGACAGATACTGGATCCCCCTAGAATGACAACAAAAACTTAGCCAATTGTTGAAATCAATCATTTTCTGCTTGTACTGTGGTATTATTCTGGGTGATGGTAGGATGCTGCTCAGGGCTAGGGTCATACCCGCCTGGGCTACATAATCCGAGATCTCCTCCATGTCTCTTTTCATGTGGTCCAGGGAGGGACGTTTCAGGTCATTTACACCCACATGTACAATGACAGAGTCATATTTGTACCTGTTGTTGAGAGACCTGAGTGCATGCATTATGTGGCAGATTCTAGCACCTGACAGGCAGCTGACTGTTACTTTCTCCTTATTCAACCTAGTGAGTGGGACATCAGTGTGACTCACTATTGAGTCACCTATGACTAGTGTGTTGGGCATGCTGTTTTGCCTTAGGGGCTTTGGTTGAGTGACACACTGTTTAGAAGAGTTGTGTGTCTTGTGATTAGTGTTGTGTTGTGGTCGAGTGTGTTTCTGCCTTGGAGGTCTCTGCTGTTTGGGTAGATTTTTATTGAGAGCCTCCGTGAAGGTGGGTGTGCAGTTTGTGTTTTTATGTAAAGGCAGTGCTGGTGTGTGTTCTGGAGGGCTATGTGTTGGGCTACCAGCTATTCCAGTCTTGGCTGGAGAGTGCGTGGCTTCCAATTTGGATATATAAATGCATCTCTCGCAAGTCTGCGAGTTGGGAGATAAGAGGAGAGGGTTGTCAGTGTACATGAGGCAGTTGCTATATTGCCTCATGATGCCCACGTTCACCAGATTAATAGGAGAAAGCACAGGGAACTGACCTTTAGACATGCCTGGAGGGGTGGGTATTAATAATAAGTACTGGAGCTGTTTCCTTATTGAACGTTTAGTGCTGGTAGCACTTTTGTGTGCTACAATAATTGCTACAAGAAGTCTGGTAAAGTGCTAGATTAATAAGCTAGTAAAAGTGCAGGAGAGGAAAGAACTAGTAGTTCTAAGGGAAAAATTGAAGAGCAGACTTTGACACCATTCAGAAGCTTACAAACAGTCCTGGATAAAGCAAATCTGTATCTGGACTAGACTAGTTACAGGAAAGGGGGAAAAGCGCAAGCACAGGCTTTTAAACCAGAAAGTTGAAAGAGATGGAAAAACTGCCCAAACGGCCAATACACTACCATTTCTGGGCCAGAAACCACTCCTCTTGTGGTAGATAGACTACCCTAGTGCTTACCACTCCCACCGATAAGCTAGAAGGCTTCCCTCCAACACAGAAAGGCTTGGGGGGCTCAGAAGCTTACAAACAGTCCTGGATACAGCAAATCTGTATCTGGACTAGGCTAGTTACAGGAAAGGCAGGAAACACGCTTAAAATATAGACTTTTTTTTTAACAGAAAAGCAGCTAATACAGCACTAAAAACAATTCAAATACAGTGCAAGCTAGCACACTTGAGTGTGTAGCAGTATTAAAGCAAATACAGTTTAAATAAATGCAATTTATTCAAAATGTATTCTGAACTGAATTCAATTATTGTTTTATTAATCTCTGAACAGTTAAAAATTGCCAAAAAATATACTTGAGCTGAGAAGCACTCAGTCAGAACACAGGGAGATTGTAGCAAAGTTTTTTTATATATAAAGTAATGTACTTAACGTTTGTAATTAAAAAATCAGTCATCTGAATAAAGATATATAATTAGTGCTAGGTTCAGAGGCTAAGCATGAAGAATATGCATTAAAGGGTAGATGAATAAAACATTTTTAATTATTACAAAGGTTGGAAATAAGCAGTCTAGCAGCTGAATTTAGTCTTCTTTGAGTGCAACATTAAAAGCAATACTGGCTGCCCAGATAGTTTTGCACACACTTTACATTTGTATGTGGTACACAAGTTTGTAGTCAACTTCTATGTGTTAATCATGACCACGCACTGATATCCCATATGAAAAAGGTAGATAAATAAATTAAACCTCTTAAAACAGAGCAAGTACCCATAACATGATGGAATAACTAATCTTATTAAAGAATGTTGTTGTGTCTTTCGGCTTTTCCCGGTTAGGGGGGTCGCCACAGCGGAACTCCGGTCCGCTAATGATTGGCAGTACATTTTTTACGTGCGAATTGCTGGTCCTGATGCACAACCTTCAACGAAGGTACGCCCATTCACGCATGTCTCCACACAGAAGACGCTCTAGCTGAGAATCGAACAAGACAGTGTTTTATCGTGAGGCGACAACGCTACCGCAGCACCACCACCGCAGTTAATCTTATTAAAGAATAATGCTTATTAAAGAATAATAATGTTGAGATATAGATAAACAAACCTTTTGTGTGATATAGTGATAGACCTGGTATCGTTGAAATGGAAGTATGCAAACCTAACTGCTGCTCATGGGCAGAAGACAGGAAAGGGATTAAGTTTTTTGGTTACATATGTGACTGCTAAATCATATTGAAGCAAGATAAATTTCAGCATAACCTTGAGAGGAGTATTTCAACTTTATAAACATCCATCAGCTCAGATTCAGCAACAGCAGATCATTCTCAACTTTTCTGTAACATTGGTTCTCTGTTGAATCTATTATGACTTATAAATATTTTCGATTTCTCAGAGGCATTCCATTCTGCAAACTATATGTTGCTAAAGAGACACTACAAGGGTTAAATTTATGCAGACATACCTTTAAATGGCTCCAAAACATGGGCTGTTAGCAGAATACTTAGAGTTAGGTGCCAAGTTAATGACATTTGTTTTTTTATCGTACTCATTTGGCTTACATTGTTTAGGTGCATTTTTTTTTAATTTTCTAAGCTGAACTTATTATATATGGTAATAATTTGAAGAGTACTGCTTCTGCAAAAAAAAAAAAACATTCAAAAAGAATTCTCAATGGCATCATTACTACAATACTTGAAGCTACTGAAAATACCCTGGTTATAAATAAAAATAATGTGAGATTTTTTTAAAAAGTGGTCTGACATGTTCCAGCAATGCAGGACCTCACTAAACTTCTGTCAAACGCTGCAGTTAAAGACCACAGATTACCAACATGTTCCAATTTTACTTTTATTCCAAACTCCATTAATGTTAGCCCTACAACAAATTACATGCTTTCACTTTACAAAGATAACAGATTTCAAGAAAAGAAAGGATAAATTGGTCCTGTGTAGAAGACCATAATATCAATGTTAGAATCTATAGTCTTGTCAAATCCCTAGGTATGGCTTCCTTTCACATCCAACTAAAACAACTGTTTATCAGGCACAGTGAGTGTGGAAATTGCAAGCCACCTTCAAAATGGTATGAATGTTAATTTTTTCTTTTCAAAATGCAGGAGTTCCTCAGGCAAGTTTGTAAACCAGGCAGAGAAGAACATCTAAATGAATGCCTTCATCTTTGTATTTCTGAGGGAAGTTACATCTTATAAATACTGGCCTTTACAGCACTGCAGATGTACAGTGGCTACAATCAGCTGAATGCTGGGACATATAGCTAGAGGACAGAATGTAGAGACACTGCAGCCATCTGTCCATTCTATGGGACACCAATAAGGTTTCATTGTGAAATACTTTTTCCAGTTCACCAGCCCATCTAGAGCAATGAGATTAGGGCTAATAAACAGAGTATGAATAGGCTACTAAATCGCGAGAGGGATGGAAAGGCTGAATTATTGAGAAAAACTATGAATAACTGGCATTTACACAATACAGTAATGTAGACATCCTGTGCTGTTAGGAGACAAGTGAATGGGGTAGAACACAAAAACAGAGATGGGTTAAAGGGCTTTGGCTGGCATTTGGATTGGGTCAAGATTTCAAATGGTTTTGGGAAGAGGGTTACACAAGCATGGAATACATTATCTGAAGGAAATATGAAATGTAAGTCAAGAAATGGATCCCAGGGTGGTTGACATAGGTGGAAGAGAGATGGTAGCAGCATAGAAATTATTTACTACAAACACACAGACTCAATAGATCAGGAGTCTTAATTTATTATCAGTTGTGTATGCATGTATGTTTGTACTTCTATGCATATGTCAAGTCTGAGAAGTAAATGAAGAGACCACTATGGAGTCTGGCAAACATGGCTGCTTGCGCAGTGTGGTCCATGGAGTGGGACAAGTAAAATGTTAAAGGAAATAAAAAAATAATAGCATAAAATCTTAAATAAATGGATCAAGATTTCCCTTCAAGTTCTTGAAGGTGGGTTGCTGGATTTTTAGTTGCTTGAGCTGGTGTACCCACAGATACATTTTATATGTTTGCTACATATGATAGTGATATATTTTTGCACAAAGTTGTGTTATTCTTTCTTCAAGATAGCAACATCTCAGACAAGGAGCAAGTAGCATTTTTAGTTTTTTAATCATTGCTCTTTTGCTGAGTTGCAATGACTTCAAAGTGAGAATAATAAAAGGGGGTGCAGGGGGGGCTTATAACAGTGCAAAAACTTTTCTGTAATGTCAAGCACTGTTTGAAGTTTTTTGTGCATTGAATACTGCTGGAGTGGTCCTTTATGTACTACAGCAAATAGTTTTGTGGATTTGGGTATAATGAAATGAAATTTGGGGGGACTGGGAATTGAGGTGACACAGTAGACCCAACGATTGTTAAAGTATGAGCAGAATGGCCATTGAGATGGGTGGCAAGCTTAAGGATGTCTGTTTGATGATGTTGACCATAATGGGCAATGCCAGTTGTGGAAGCAGAGGGATAATTAAGTTGGATGGAAGAGGAAGTGGAGTTCAACATTGGAATATATAGGTTTAGAATAATTCTGTTCAAAGAGAAAGAGTATTAAAGATCATAAGAAGGGTGAAAACAGACATCATAATGATGCAGGAGGTGAAGCTGAAAAAAGACAGCGGTAGACAAACTAGATAGAGAGGGTTTAGAGCTACTGGAAGAACTCTAGTGAAATGAAAAAGGAAGATATCAGTGGTGATGATACTGGGAAGAAGAGGGTTATTATAGGAGTAGACCACATGATTAGGAACAAAGTGGCCAATAGGTAACAATGACAGGTACACAAGTGGACAAATATGGTGCTGGGAACGTGTGGACTAAAGGAGACAAGGATGAAACCTTTAGGGAGATCTTGGCACAGCTGGATTGGTTGAGAAGAGAGGCAGAGAGAAAATAATGGGAGTAATGTGAGTGCAGTGCAGACAGTTGAGGACATCTCACTTGGTAAATGTGAGCGGCATGTAGCTTCCCAGAGAGTGTCAAAATACGTTATGGATAACAAGAGTGTTGGTAGATATTTGATGGTGGTCAATAGGGAGAAAACAGAATATATTTTTATGAAAAGATGAAAGCAGACAGATTTGATTGTTTTTGGTAGACAGGATTGCAGTGAGGGAATAATCAAAGTAGCTATTGGGAAGACTGTACCTCATACCACATTCAAGTCACTTTGTTATGACAGGGAAGCAAAAGGGAGATGGAACCTGTGGAAGTGAAGGAAGGTGGAACAGTATAACAGTAACCATTAGAAAGAGCAGCACAGGAGAAGTGTGGAAATGAGATCAAATTGGATAGTTTAAAAGCAGACTGGAAAGGCATGATTATAAAAAGAACATGAAACTAAATAATCCAACAGAAGAACAATAAGAGAGCTGAGGTGATTGCAGATAGAAGGGTCATGAAAGGAAATGGCATGGGAAGAATTGGGACTATAAAGGGGTAATATTTTGAATTACTGTACAGAAGGCAGAGACAGGAGTGAGAAGGAAAAATACACTTTGGTTGGTAAGAGCTCAAATTGTAGGCACTTTTGGCATGGAAACTAAAGGATTCCAAGGAGGTGAGCAGGAATGAATGTTTGATATGGATGACAGAGCTAGGGTTAGGAGGGCAGATGGCAAAATTAGCAAAGGCTGTAGTGGTCAGGATTAGATAAGTGAGAGGCAGAATTAGAAGGAGGGATGAGAAACAGCAGCTGAGAATAACTGAAGATCAGCAAGAAGCAAAAGGGTGGGTTAAATTAGGCAACATATGACCATGAAATAAAGGATGTGATCAGATGTGTTAAAAGAGGGAAGGCAGAGGGTGCTATTGAGATGCAGGTAGACTTCTGCAAAGTTGTAGGGGTGATACTATAAAATGAGCAGGTTGAGATTTTCTAATCAATAGTGGATGGGAAGTTTTCCACAGACTAAGAAAGATGCAGTGTAATAGTTATGCAAAAAAGGGAAAGGAGTCAGAGGTGATTGTGAGCTATAGACATTATCCATCATTTTGCTATGGATGCATAAATATTTAAGAGAGTTTCAGAAGATTGGCTTGAAGGATTACTATCTCATATAGTGGAACAATGACAACATGGGTTTGTGAAGGGAAAGATCCCCAGAACTGGTCAGCATTTATTAATTTTGTAAATTGAGAGGTATTGGAGAGTGTATCACTGGTGGGGTGCTTTTATTTAATATTAACAACCCATTTGATTTAGTTAAATAGGGAATTTATATTCCATGCCCTGGAAATGAGTATTTAGGGGTATGTATTTATAGGCAGAGTTAAGGTTATGTAAGGGGATAAAGGACTGAGAATAGTGAGTGAAGAGTGAACCAGATAATACTGTTGGAAAGGGAGTGCACATTGAGGGTGCCTGTTGTTTTCAGTGTTAGCTTTTCTGTTATTAGAGTTCTTAGCAAATAAGCTGAGAAAGAAGTCACAGAGATCAAGAATATGTGCATCTGTTTGCATATGATTTTATGGTGTTGGCTCAAGATGTGAGACACCAGCTGTCAATATTTTTAGGAACTTTTGAAGAGTTCATGCATGAATTTGGGTTGGATTTTTAATCTCAAATGTCAAATGTGTATAGCAGCAGGGGAGGCAGAAGAGGAATGATTGGTACTTATTATAAAGCAAGGTACAGACAAAAATGTTCCCTGTAGTGCTGGAGATAAAGTGGCACAATGTATACAACAGCATATGAAACACCAAAGAAAGCATGGATAGATGGGGCAGGGAGAGAGCTCTCTGTCAGGTAGGATTCAACAAGTACTCTATTTAGATAAGCATCTACCAGTTTTCCCTATGGATAAGCTTTTGAGAGTATGACATAGGCTTGTCTGGCAAACCAAAGAAGTAAGAAATGGGAAGTGTTATGGAAAAATATTATGTGTTTATTCTTCACAAAATGCATATTAACTTGTAGTTTCTTCACAAATGAGTCAAAAATGTTTATAATATGTTTAGGTCAAAGGAAAACTGAAAAAAACAGATGCATCATTATGCAAGACATAGTTTCATATAACTAGTAGCTTTATTTTTCAAGTGCCTTACAACTGCATTCTCTCAATTTGCAAACTATTGTGTACCAACAGAAAATTGAAGGCCAAGTAAGTGCTAAAGGAGTTAAGGAATGTTATATGTTGTGTTATGCTGCAAAGTCTAGTATCAGAAAGTTAACGAATTGTGCCAGGTATCTGTGGAAATCAGATTAATTAGCAATATGTTCTAGCCTTTGGCTGGGGATGAGTCTTTGCAAGGATGTCTGTGAGACAGTGTGTACTGGCATTGAATGTTACAAGGCTGAAAGATAAATTCTTAGACCAGGTGGTCTGTGTTTTGAAATGCATATTTGTGAAGTATTCACGTGAAGCTCTAAGCGAGCATCACGAGTAATGTCAAACTTCTGTATGCATGAACTTGATAAGAAAAGATATAAATGTAAGCATATTTTTCTTGTTCTTTGAAACTGATCTGAAAATTTTGTAAGGCAGTCTCCTAGTGCCGTTTATGGAATAAACCAGTACTTTCACATCCTGAAGTGCCATTCTTGACCGAGTTAAAAGGTTAAATTTCTTATTATTATAATTGTACTTTAACAGGAGGAAAGGTTTAAAGCTAAAGGGCATGATGGAAGGTCATACATCCATAGATATGTGATTGCATTACATATGATGCCCAGAGCACACATTAGAGGGCTGCTAGCTGAGGGGAGAGGGAATCAAAGAATTTGGGAAGGGGACACATACGGAAGGGGTAAAGGAGTAAAATATGACAAGGTAGGAAAGGAAAGGGGGTCATCTGTGATCATATACAAAAGGGGAAGATTACAGGCATGGCTTACAAAATAAAAGACAAAAAGGAAGGAAGAATGGAGCATGGCAGAGGAATGGACCATGTATGGCATAAGGGTTTTGAAAGTAGAAAGCTGATTTAGAGATTCTGAAACAATGTATGCCTTTAGAGAGATTAGAGAAGAATTAGGGTTAAAGGTTGGGGAATAGATAGTATTTGAAAGGATCAACTGCTGAATTAGGAAGATATTACAGAAAGAGGACACAATGAATATGAAGAGGAAGCTTAATGGTAGAAAAGGCCATATATATATATATATATATATATATATATATATATATATATATATATATATATATATAAAATGAAGAGAATGAGGTGTATATGATTGATATAAAAGGATATAAGTTGTAAAAGTAGGTTTGTATAGGCTGCTGAATAACTCAATAGTGGTAATTTTGGAGTGGAGTGATTATGATGTATAGAAGGAAGATGTTTGGATGCATAATGAACTCAGTACAGTTGAACTACTACTGTGCCACATAACTTTTACAGTTTAAGTTGACAAAGTATAATGAATATGGTAAGTGTGAAGAGGAGATGGTAGACCAAATGCACATGTGATGGAACTTTAATGTAATAGGAACATGTAAGTAAACAAGTTAATGAGTTATGCAAGGAAGTGTAGCTGGAAATTAGGTCTATTTGAAGTGACACAGAAGAGAGAAAGTGGTCTAGGGAAGAAAGAGGTGTATTAGCAATCATGAGGTTGATTAAAATGAGATAATGAAACAGTGGGGGCAGATCTTAAAGGGTGTCAAGATGAGGTAGAGGTGCAGAGCATGGCTGATAAAAATGAAAAGGAGACTGAGTAGAGATAGCGTCTCATGTCAGATGGGGGGCTGGAAGGAATGAAAAATGGGGTGTAATGGGTGAAGTAAAAATAGGATAGTGGAATCCAGATAGCAGTTTTAAGTTAGATTTTGGCAGTAAGTTGCATGGGCAGGGAAAGTTTCAGACCTGGGAAATCCAAGTTCTGTTGTGTAAACTGTTTCTTGCTGTTATTACTATCTTAATGCTTATTTTGTATTAAATGAATTGTGGCCATGGACATTTTAATAACAAAATATTCAGTACAAGTACTCTAAGAAGTAAATGGCTATTTTTTCATTTTTCTTTTGTTAACCTGTTAAGACCTAAGACCTGGTCAGGGTAAAGTCTCCTTTAGAAAAGCAAATAGTTGGAATTTTTTCCTGCTCAGTATTAACATG